>NW_019734350.1:0-22730 GCF_002891405.2 Cryptotermes secundus
AGCGAGCGAAGACAGTGCATGCCTTAGACCGCTCGACTATCGTGATCGGCATTTCTTTCTTGTTATATGAATTAATTTTTTATCAGACCTAGAGAAATTAGTAAGTTAATTATTTAGTTAGCTGTAAACTATGTACTTATTTAGATAGTTACTCAGTAAATCATATATTATCATTAGGCCTCCTTATTAAGCTACTGACTTAATTATGACAGTCCCTTTTTAGTTAGTAAGTTAGATGCAGTGTTGCCGTATCGACCCATGAAACGTGTTCCCTTCGGTGATCAGAATGTTTAGTTGTATTAGGGAACCAATAGTCATCAAAAGTACTGCTATGCGACTTGAGCTACATTCAAAATTATAATGTCTATGATTCTGAATTCAGAATTACTCTAAACGTGTCCAACCATGGAAACAAACGAATCAGCNCTGTTAATTAATTTAGTTAGTTACTCAGTAAATCATATTATCATTAGGCCTCCTTATTAAGCTATTGACTTAATTATGACAGTCCCTTTTTAGTTAGTAAGTTAGATGCGGTGTTGCCGTACCGACCCATGAAATGTGTTCCCTTCGGTGATCAGAATGTTTAGTTGTATTAGAGAACCAATAGTCGTCAAAAGTACGGCTATGCGACTTGAGCTACATTCAAAATTATAATGTCTATGATTCTGAATTCAGAATTACTCTAAACGTGTCCAACCATGGAAACAAACGAATCAGCCGAAGAGAGGGATACGATAAATCACTTCAAAAGCCACGGAATTCGCCTCAGGATGATTCTATCAAACATTCCTGTGGCGTCACCGCACGCCGAGGTAACGGGCCGGAAACTACGCTCTTCCTCTACTTGATCGAGCGCCCGGAATGCAGGAGAGAGGGAGCGACTGATTTCCAGCCCCTCTATTGTAAAACCGAATCGGTTCAATCTTCCAGCTTGTTACACATGGAAGGTATCGGCCCCCAAACTGCTTGTTAAAGCTAATGATGCCGGCTACCGTCTCTATTAGGTGAGATCGAAGCGTGGCGGCATACGCCTCTGTGGAAATTCGTCTCACTAACGGAATACCCAGAGCCGGGATAGCTCAATCGGTATAACGACGGGCTATAGATCTGATGGCCGGAGTTCGATTCCCGGCAGGGAAAGGAGATTTTTCTCTATTCCACATAGTCCATACCGGCTCTCAAGCCCACCTTTCCTCCTTTCCAATGGATGCCGGGGGCCTTTCCTAGGGTAAAAAGCGGCCGGGGTTTGAACCTTACCACTCACTTTCATCTAGGGCCAAAGTCAAGAATGCTGGAGCTATACCTCCACTCCCCATCACATGACATGATGAATAGTTAATTAAGCACAGGGACAACTTTACTTTTACGTTTAACACAATGTCATTCCCTTACTCGTACAGCGGTTCTTCATGTTTGGAATTCCGTCTGTAACTAAATAAATTCCCCCGATTTGCGTCACGACCCCTCAGTTGGTCAAAAAATTCCTCCGTCATTTATGTAAGCTGAAATTTGAATACAGTGTTCCCAGTAACCTGTCAGTGGTTTCTGTCATGAACCAGATGGATCCAGTCCATAGCCTCATGCCTTGTTCATTTAAGAATCATCTTAATTATTCTTACCGCTTCCAGCCACATATATACCTAAAAAATTACCTCATCACTTCAGGTTTCATAACCAAAATTTTACATACTTATATGTTTCTCCTCTGTCTATGTGTGCATCTCCACCTTAATTTAAGCACACTAACGATAGTGTCAAGTATTTATGGTCGTCACTAATAATAACGCGTTTGGATTGGATGATTGTATTTATTGATCACTCCTTTACAATAACTCATAATCAAAATCAATTGCAATAGCTCGCAATCAATCTTCAGGTGAACCTTTCTTCCTTGACTGCCGAGGTCTCGCTCCATTTTCGTTCTGATTTGATCCTGTTCTCTACTACTTATATAATTTCGAGACGGATCCATAGAAAACACTGCTTCCTTAATTTTTGTATTTACTGCGTCGTTGCATTGCAACGGTATTTACCCGATTGCTGCCTGTGTATTCTTTACCGCGGGAATATGTTTACCAAGTCATTGCCTAGCAATGGGTCTATATGTCACAATATTTAATGAAGAATGCATATACAAAATAGTAGGTGAGCTTCGAATAAGGATGAAAGAAAGGAAGATACGCAAAACTATATAAAACATAAAAAAGCGAAGGAAAAAATTATAGAAAAATTAGCATCACAATGATTAAAGTCCGAGATTCAATAAGTATTAAACCCGGCAATAATGTTATTTGGAATGATCAATGTTAGATTTTTGTCGTAGATTTCTTATCCACTGTGTATGAAACGTCTTGACTCTCCTAAAATACCATTATACGGAATCCTCTATTGCGCAGCCTGGCGGCAAGTCTGTACATTGGTGGGTCTCCACTGTAATTAACATTGCCTTCAAGTGTGTTTCTGCCATTCTTTCTGGTGCTTTATAATTAGGTGCACGGCAGGGAACTGGTCTGTTGCATGGTAACATATGCGCGAAATATTGCCAATATTTCGTCTTTTGTAATGGTGACATGGTCTCACAAAGATCTTATTATACTCTTGTATTTCCTTTTCCAGCTCCTATAGATTAGGCTACCTGGCATATCCAAATTCAGAATTGACTTCAGAAGTAATGAGACATCAAGTAGGAGTCTCTGCATGTAGGATCAGTCCATCGCAAGACCAAAATGTAAGAGGAGCAAACACATTCTTCCCGTACTTTATGACAGTGACACGGAACAGGTTGGACTACCGGCAGGACACTAGACTAGTATCTGGGTGGTGCGTGGTTGGAATCTCAGCCGAGGTGCAACCTATTCTGACGGCCGTACTTCATGGTTTTCCTAAGTCCCTCCAGACAAATGTCAGAATAGTACGTCTATTATAACACGACTGCTTCCTTCCAGACCCTTTTTAATTCTTTATTCACCAATGACCCTATCTATCTATGGCTCTACAGCCCTTTGTTGGACCTTGACCGCTTTCTCAGTTTCTAGATCTTTTACGCAGTTAGTAGGACTCCTTAGATTGGGGATCAGCCCATCAGAAGGCCGCTACCTGCATACAAGACAGCACAAAAACAGAATAAACGAAAACAGATATCCATGCCTTCAGTGGGATTTGAATCCGTGATCTCACTGTTCTAGCGGACTAAGACAGTTCATGCTTTTAGTCTGGGCGGCCACTGTGATCGGCACACCAATGACCCTACACTATGTAGCCTGAGATACAGCGTACTGAAATATACCGCATTAAATAATGATGACTTTTCTTTTTCTTTATTTTGTTTGGGTGGTATATGACTGAGTTCACTTTTTACTGCGGCCATTAATGGCCTATTATACCAGGCCCAGATGATAGATGGTGATGAATGTGAAGCATTCAGCGGATGAGATTTGGCAGGAGAAACCGAAGTACTCGAGGAAAACCTGCCCCAGTGCCACTTTATCCACCATAATTCCGACATGGCCTGCTGGGCTCGAACTCGGGTCGCCTGAGCTATGGCACGGCCTGTAATGGTGACTTAGTCTGACAGTGATTCCCTGTGCTTTTCTTCGTGTTGTGTTGCAGCTAGATATTTACAGATAGCGTATTTTGGGAACCCGTGAGTGCTCACTGCGGTAGGTGAGGCGCAATAAAACAGCATGTAATTCCGACTGTTTGCATTGAGTCGAATGAGTGAGAGGACAAAAAGGGTGACAAGAGATGAACAAGAAGCTTCATCAGTAATAAATCTCTCTGTGAGGTTTCATTAGCTACACATAGGAACTGTGAGTCAGCCGAACGAATCGAGTAGCTAAGATTGTTGATTCCGTCATCTTACGCTGCACACACAGAGGGCGGTTTGTTCCCAGCCAATTAGGCACTGTGAAACACATGTCATGAGTGAGAGATGAGAACAGGTGGACGGATCTCCTTTCTGTCTCGTTTTTTCGCCGTATATTTATTTTCGAGATTCTCCGTCCTTATTGTACACTGAAATGTCTTGCTATTGACCTTGCTTGGCCCTTTCGCTTATTGAATCCTAGGCCCGAACACCGAGCCATAAAATGCGTATAGAGGCCCGGCGGAAAAGCCGCATACACCGTACATCCTACGTACAACTTTTTTATTTTTTTACTTTGGCGCTACAGCCCCAATTTGGGCCTTGACCTACCTACATGAAACTCTCCTTTTCACTTTCTTTTACTAGATCTTAAACATTCGGTAGGACTCCTTGGGCGGGTGATCAGCTCGTCGTAAGGCCTCTACCTGTACACAAACACAGAAAAACGCACACACGCACACACTGAACATCCATGCCCTGAGTGGGATTCGAATTGACGATCCCGGATTCCGAGCGAGCGAAGACTGTGCATACCTTAGACCGTTGGGCTACCGTGACCGGCTATAACAACCTTAGCTCCTGAAAAAAATCCACGATGCTCTACGTGGCTGGATCAGTCATCAAAACTTGAAAATATACGTATATAATTCAATAAGGCTCACAGTACTACTTAACGTTGTAAGGAAAAAGGTAAAGTTTTCCTTGTGCTAAATTAATTAAGGACCATGCCATGAGGACATATGGGGGGAGTGGAGGTATATTTTCACGATTCTTGATCTCGACACTAGATGGAAGTAAGTGGTGAACTTCACTCTCTGGCTGCCATATTCCCGGGGGAAAGAGACCCCGGTACCCATTGGATAGGAGGATGGGTGAGACCCAGAGCCGGCCTGGCCACTGTGGAATACAGACACACTTTTGCCCCTACCGAAGCAGCACTCTTCATCTAATCATCTTTACTAGGTTAGCAAGCGGTAGCGTAGTTGGTTGAGGCACTATGCTACAAGCCAGAAGGTCGCGAGATCGAATCCCGTTGAAGTGTTTTTTTTTTCAATTTACCTAGTCCTTCCAGCCGCACTATGGCCCAGTGGTCGACTCAGCCTCTAACAGAAATGAGTACCACGAATATTCTTCGAATATTCTTGGAGGTAAAGGGAGGCCGGTTCGTAAGGCTGACAACCTCACCGTCATCTGTGAGCCGATTGTCTAGAAAATATGGGCGCCTCAACATCTCACAACCCTATGGGCCTCCATGGCCTCTTACAGGGATAGCTTTATTTTGTACCTTATTATATTAAACGAAGATACAAATTATGTTGCCCATCCTTGCGCAGTTTTCTGCATTTTCCTTCTTGCGGATTTCTTGTGTATATCGTATTGCACAATTACCCTAGATTCGATTAGGCCTGTGTAGGCTACATGAATTATTATGAAATTTATATATACAAGGAAACAAGTATCATTTTTTCTTTTGACTTTGAAATGGAGGATATAAAAGAGCTATTTCATTATTTAGAGAGTTAATTTTTTACTATTTCATTTATTGAACGTGTTCAAACTTGAGAAAATTATGAATTGTATGTGTAAAGAATCGGATAGGGTCTAGTCTAGAATAATGTAGCAGAACTTGTTCGTAAGGACCAAGAGGAACCATAAATATCCTGCCAGCAAAGATGTTCTATAGGCTCTAAATTCGAAATCGGGACTTCTCCGGATCGCAATCATGAAAAGTAACCACTCAACAGTGATATTTGTTGCCCTTTATGTACCTAATATTAAGGCAGTGGAGAGAAAGAGGCATCAGCGGAAAATATTGATACATGCCGCCTGAAGGCCGGAATAGTGGAGCCAAAGGACGTTTCCATTGCTAGGCAACGGCTATGTAAACAAGCTTTCTCGGCAACGGATACGCAAGCAACGACAAGGAAATTTTTGGTAACGATGATTTTTGTTCGGTCCGTGCAAAGTGACAATAAGAGAAGGGAGTTAGTAAATTTGGGCTCAGTTGGCAGTCGCGCTGTGAAGAGAAGATGTTACGTGTGCTGCAGTACAGTGATATTTGGAATGTGTAATTCAGTGAGACTATTATAGTTCCTGTCTTAAAATCCTTTGCAAGGAAACGGATAGTGGTGACTGTAACAGATTGAGGATACTAGTGCGGGCAACAATGAACTGTCAAGTGTGGAAATAGCGATAGTGATATTGTTGTTTGTAGGACGACCTGCAAGTGGTCCATAAATCAAGTAATCCAGAACCCCGTCTGTAGTCACGCACCTCTAAAATTCGAATAAAAAAAAAGAAGAGCTGCGTCTCAGAAGGCAACACCTTAAAACAAAGCAGCGTTTTTTAATAATAACACTCTAGATTTGGCTCTCGAGTTACTATGTTTGAATCTCGACTGCGACATTGGGTATCCTGACTGATACTTTTCGTGGTTTTCCTCAGTCCACATTATCCCCAAGGATATTACGCCGAATAGGCTATTACCGCTTCCTTATGGTTCCAATGCCGTTCATCATGTGTCAGTTGCTTTATTATCCGACGCTGCGCAGACCAGATCCGGACGTAGTTTTCAATAAAGCTACCCCTGTAACAGGCCGTGGAGCCCCATAGTGTTCTGAGACGTCGAGGTTTTCATATTATCTAGACAGTTAGCTCATAGATGTCGGTAAGGTTGTCAGTCTTACATGCTGGCCACTCAGTACTCCAAGGAAGATTCCTGGTACTCATTTCTATTAGAGGCAGAGTCGGCCCCAGGGCCATATTGCGACTGGAAGGTTAGGTCAGTTGAAAAATCCAATGACCTCATCGGGAATCGAACCCGCCACCTCCGGCTTGTAGCATGGTGCCTCAACCAACTGCGCTACTACGCGCTCACAGTTTTTAATAACCCACAGAAATTATCTTAAACAACGTTCATAGATAAAGGTGGACAATGAAGAACTGGGTGCTAGAAAATAATTGTGTTTTTCTTAGGTTCATATTTAACATTTTCACTCAGTGTCTGTGGCATTGAACATTGGTTTCTATAAGTAGACGGGTCCCCTCCCCCCCCCCCGTCTCAAGGAATACTTATACTTTGTCCCGTATTCTGAAATCGAAAATCTGGCAAACTTACAACTGTTCAAACTCTTGCTCCAAGAGTGAGATTGTGCAGGAAATAAAACAGAGATCTTCAGGCCAAGAGAAACAAACATCTATATGTCAAATCACACTCAACATCTAAGAGTCGTTTGTTTCGTGGCTTAATCCGGCACGCTCTTGTCAACTAGATTCTGGGAGAACGCGTCTATGAGAAATGATGATTTATGAATCGACTGAGAAGTGGTAATCCTCCCAAGGAAAATAGTTTAACACTTTTCATTCAGAGATTTTCTTAAGGTATTCTTCAGCTTCCTATAATAACTACTCGTAATAATCTACAAAAGGAATATAAAAAAGGCAAGGCAGGAAACTTCTTTTTTTCTGGTCAAGAACTAAAGACTTTTCAAAGAAATATAGTCGGTAAGTCTAAACAAGTTATATTGTTATTCGCATATAAAGAGCATACAAGCGAAGGGACTGAGAGAGATCGCTGGAAATATCCGTCTGAATTCAGTCTATTCAGATTTTAGGGAGGTTCTGTTTTGGTCCAGTCTTTATGGAGATAATTTACCATTCTTATATCATCCTACTTTTTTTTCCTTGGCAGTACAGCCCCAGTGGGCCTAGGCTTACTTCCATGAACTTCTCCGTTCACTTCGGTTTTTCTAGATCTTACACAATCGGTAGGACTCCTTGGGCGAGTGATCAGCTCGTCGCAAGGCCTCTACCTGTACACAAACACAGAAAAACGCACACACACAAACTAAACATCCCTGCCCTGAGTGGGATTCGAACCCACGATCCCGCTTTGTAAGCGAGCGAAGACAGTACATGCCTTAGACCGCTCGGCTACCGTGACCGGCAAATTATTCCGAGTCACTGACAGCGTCAGTAAATACATGAATAGTGCTGAAATTAGGACTGCATGGAGTTTAATTCAGTTTCTCCCTTAACCCTTCATGAATTTGTGGTGAAGTACTGGGATTACTTTCCGCTTATTTCAGTATTTCTGACTGTCCTGAATACACATTTCAGCGAAGCATCTAACGAGGACAGGCGATGTGTAGGTCCGTTGTAGTTCTATATATATATAAATAGCAATATATTCTCTCCTCGTGCTTGTCGCTTTTCTAGGCCAACATATCTGACAACAAATCTTTATAGCAAAGAGATGAACATTCTTGTGGACGTGTTATTTTTACCCCGTGAAAGTAACTGATCTAAGCAGGGCAGACTCTGCCAGGGATGTCCGACGTAAAGGTGGAAGGAAATGTTTCAGTACTTGCAGCTGGAACAGACGAAGAATTTAAGCTTGACCGTGATGATGAACTCTATAACCATGAGGTTAAAGTTGAAATATTTCAGTCGTACATCCTTTTAAATGCTAAATGCGGAGTCGTTTGACAAGCTGTCTGCTTAACTCAGTGAAAGATTCGACGATCGAGCTAACAGAGTTAGTATGAAGGGCATTGTTCTCAAACGAAGAGATTTCCCACACAAAGTTAAGCATAAAGGTTACTTACCCTGAATATCCGGATGCTCCCTCCATACCAAGTCTTCATTTTAATATCGTACGGTAGTATACAATATAATTTATTATTGTAACACTTTATACAAGATTTGTTATCTGGATTTAAATACTTTTGCTTCTTAGTGTTCGCTCACATCCATTCTGCTACCAGAACAACAACAGAAATGCTCATTCATTGTGACGAAATGCTGCATTGTTAAATAAGCATTACCAGCAAAAGTGGAACATGGAACATAGTTCATAACCTCGTGTTTTTTTTTATTGTTCATCCTGACAAATTCCACGATACTGGACACTCTTTTAATGTTTGAGATTCAGGCAGAAGGCAGATGAACCAGGTCCATACACCATCAAGACTGAATGTTTTTACAACTAAGAAGAGCAGAATACAAACATAAGGGTCTTATCCATCCTGTATCAATTGTACAGTCTAGAACGCATGATTTAAGCGAGTCACATTCTGAATGAATTAATTCAAATTTGTCATCCATATTCATCCCAGGCTACACGTTGTCACAACCCAGAAAATTACATTCTAAACGGAAAGGAAGAATAAATTTCGTACAATTTTCAGTTCCTATATTTTTGGATGTCCTGCAATTTACAGTCTCGAAAAAGTGACTCATTTCTCTGAGTCGACTCTGCAGACGAGATTGCAGCGTGACTTAGGCGACTCACACACTGAGCTACTTGCTGCAGACTTATCCATCCATATGCAGCATGCTCATACGTGTGCCTACGCTCCACTGCGTACTCCTTGCCATTGTCCTGTCTGGCCTGTCACCAAGGCAACAACAACATTCTTGAAACAATCATTAGCACCTGTAAAGGACTCTATCCCGCATTTTCTCATCGGTTACAACATTAACTGCATTATCCTACACCTCTGTCTTCCGCTCATTATTCTTCTGTTGCAATCCTTTATTCTAATATATTATAAAATGTTTTGGCGCTTTCTCACGAACTCCTTATCGTGATAACGAATCTTGATTCTCATTAAGTTTCGGGAACATATCGTTTACGGCTTGAACTTCCTTCTGAGATGAGAATAGGGGACTGCTGTATAGCACGCTCGTCAAGAGATATACTGTTCATTAATGGGCCGTAATATTTTCTCTTGCATGACTTTCAAGCGGATCTTGGGACCATGATCTCATTTTAGTCCTGTTATTTCTATTGCAGGATATTTCAACATACGGCCATTTCAGATCTCGTTGTGTAGCACTGGTAAGTAACCCAGTTTTAATTATATGCTATGAACACCGACGTATTTTATAAGTTTGAAATCTGTAAGCAAAGTTTCGTAATATAATTCATGTATCCTTATGCAATGTTTCTAAGATCCTGCATTGAATGGCTCTCAAAATTATTCTCACCTTATGACAAAACTACCGCACTGTCACTGTTACTGAACCCATGTGGAGTAACCTCATGTGTCGTGATGTTCGTATCGAATTTCTCGTAAATCGTCAAAATGTTATTTGCAACACAGATGTCCGTACTAAATTACAGGTTCAGAATCTTATTTGGTATGGTGTATATTATTGTGTATATCCATTGATTTTGTAAAGAACGAATTCACTGTATTCATTTTAGGTGCATTTCGGAAAATAAACCTCGGACATAAATTTTAGACTCGCATATTTGGTCGCAAATAACAGTGCATACATTGCGATACATATAGAAGAAATATGTGCGGTAGACTTCAGTAGGTTTATTTGGGATGTTTTGAGTTTGATTTGATTCTTCTGTGGGTTGAAAAAATAAGGAGACGAAACATGTCATAAAATATATTTAGTATAATCTACTTGCAAGCAGGTCACCTTTAAAACTGTGATGGATTTTGCACAAAGTAGAATCCTTGGAAATTTGGTGGGGGCGGGTCTCCATTTAATTTATTTTTCAAGAACACATTTCAAAATTTGGTATCAGTACAAATTGTATATACCGCAACAAAGGCGAAACGGTAGCAAAAGATTAAAAACAGAATATAAAACTTGTTTCTGTTTAAAATTGTTCTCTATGGTATGTCACAAAAGTGAACCACATATATGAAATAGGAAATTTTCCCATAAAGAGAAAGTTATACGTCTTTGTGTGTTTATTTCCCAGATATGCGAATCTACGAATTACATTGAATCTGAAGTAGCCATTAAATATAAATTCCAATAATAAATATAAAAACAACTGTCTTCTTGTTCGAGATTGGGTTTGGACTTCTTTCTTGCTCTGATACTGGAAAGTTTGGGCACCGGGTACCGACCATTAGAGCAGTGAGGGCCCCAAAATTCAGGGGGTCATGGGCAATTGTTCACTTTGTCCATTGGATAAATTAGGAAATTTCGTTCCTTCTACTTTTTAATTTCTTAAATAATGTTTTACTAATATACAGTGTTTCTTTTGGACGATTTCGAAGAAGCCGATCACAGGTATTAACTGTCTTTGTCCGCTCAAACACTGGGGTCGCGTGTTCGAATCCCACTTCAGGCAATGATGTCTGAGTGGTTTGTTATGTGTTTGTTTTCTGCGTGTAGGTTGGGGTCTTGCGACGGCCTGATCCCCCTGTGTGTAAGATTAAGGAACTGAAAAGCGGCTAAGCCCCAACAAGGGAATTTAGAGCGATAGATAGATAAATAGATAGATAGATAGATAGGTAGATAGGCAGGTAGGCAGGTAGATTTCGACGAAACTCAGTACACGATTCTTCTGTTAGAAGCGGTTTGTATTCATTCACGTTAATTTATTTTAAGGTCCACATTCATTGAGGGCTCAAATAAATTTTCAAGTTTTCACCTCAGAGAAAAACGCCTTGAATTAAATACGTGTATGTTGGTAACTTTATAACGTATTATGAAACATCTGCCATAGAGCTCAGTGATTTCTTGAAAACCACGAGGCCGTAACAATCCCGATTACCTGTGAGCCATCAAAATTACTGCCCAAACCTCTGCGTTCAATCTGCCACTTGCTTCATTTCCATTAGATTCAGAAAGCATTGCGAATGTCTTCACAGGAATTGACGTCACTCGTAAATAGAACGTACAGTTTACTGGCACTCACATGGGAACATTTGCTCTTTCTTGTTTTGTTAAATTCTAATTCTGTCACAAAGTTACTCGTAAACAGAAAGCAAATTATTAACCAGAAGTCAGAGGAGCGTACGTACTTTCATTTTTAACCCATACAAATTTCTTGAATAGTTGAAAATAAAGATCGGCCAGAGAACACAGTAACGGGCTGAAAAGGTATTCTTCTGAGGTGTGACTACGTGTGATCGTCGCCAGCGTTCTGGAGGATTCTGCTACATCCGTCTTCAGCTTACCATGAAGAAGGAGTCGGCTGTTTCCTCCTGCATGTTGATAGCATTCTGAATATGTGTCCCCACATCCCAGAGGACAACAGTTTTCATAGTCGTCACCTTGAGGACCTCAGATCTCTCAACGGAACAACATGGCGCTCGTGCGTAGATCTTGGAATCAGTTTTATAATGCGATTAATTGATTATCTTAGATCTTCTGTAAATCGTTTAGCCGCTCAGGCGGAAGTCTGACGCTCCTCCTTTCCTAACCTCAGACTGCTAGCGGAATTGTTAAGTCTGTAGCCTAACGAATTTCAAATAAAACCCATATTATAAAAAGTGCAGGAAGTGTCACGTGACGTATGTACGAATTCGTGGCATTTTCTTGAAACATTTATAACCACTGTTGAAGTCTTCCGGAATGTAACATCGTGTAGTCCGTTTAAAATCAGCCGAAGTTTCGGAGGAACATTTCTCCTCCACCTTCACAGCTGAAGAACAGGCCAAGAAAACTCCAAGCCCTAGGATAGAGCGCCTTGCCATAGTGACAATCGGGGGGGGGGGACGTAACACGTGTACGTGTGTGTCGGCTGAAGGGGGACCATATTCTACCCCTATGCGTTTCGAAAGATTATGGATATAGAATTCTGTCTAGGACACACAAAGTTAACAGCATACGCTGAGAAAGCATATGAGTAAAACTATCCCTGTAACAGGCCTTCCAAGCCCATAGGGTTGTGAGACGTCGAGGCTCCCACATTTTCTAGACAATCGGCTCACAGATGGCGGTGAGGTTGTCAGCTTTACGCTCTTCGCATCCTTTACTTCCGGAAAGTTTCCTGGTACTCATATCTGTTAGGAGAATTTCTGTTGGGAGGATTATGTCAATTGGGAAATCTAATGATTTCATCTGGAATTGAACCCGTGACCTTCCAAATTGTAATATAGTGCCTCAACCAACTATATTACGGCGTGCCCCGAAACCCATACACGTATGAAGAGTAAACATGAAGTGGCGTTAAGAAAATATCATGGGTGGTAAGGAAAGCTGTGGTCTGAACTCCTCGTGAAAGTCAGTCCCGTAAGTGGTCTGCACATCCTCATGTGTTTAGTGAACATACAAAACACGTAAAATGCATGGAAATTTGCCCGAAACGTCTTGGTATTCCTTCTACGAGCTTAATTTCTTTAGATCATTCGAATGTCCCGAGAATTACAGCGACATAATGATGACATCTCTGTCAGCGAACAATTATTATTATTATTCTTAGTGGGGTGAGACTGAGTCCACTTGGTACTGCGGCCACTACTGGCCTACTGTACCAGCCCCGGATAATAGATGATGGTGACTGTGGAGCAACTGGTGGAATGAAGTTTGGCAGGGGAAACCGTAGTACTCGCGGAAAACCTACCTCAGCTCCACTTTGTCCACCACAAATCCCACGTGCCCAGACCCAGGATCGAACCCTGGCAGCTGCGGTGGGAAGCCAGCGACTAACGGCCTGAGCTCTGGCACAGCCCAGCGAACAATTAAGAAACGCAATTTCCAGCTTAAATTAAAATAATTTAAAATAATGTAAAATTATAACTAGTGAAAACAGTTATTTGGGCTCCTACGTTACATATAATTGCAATGAATATGTTAAAAGAGAAGCATATAGGTGTCAAGCCATGCGTAATTATATCAAGAACACTAAGAAAGATGGTTGGAACAGATACCTTGACGATGTTTCTCTAAGTTATGGCAGTACCGGTGTTACATGACACTGAATCATGGTCTATGGAGATGAAAGACTGGATGAGAAAGCAGGCACCTAACGTCACATTTCTGAAATCTATGAAGGCTTAGGGTAAATATACAGAAGTAGAAGCTTTTTTCGCTGAACCACAAAATGGAATAAAACAGAGAATCTGAAAAAGCATCCCCGAAAAATGAGCGAAAGCCACATTCGCAAAATGCCTATATCTATACTTCAAAATCGGTGTAGAAAAAGCAGAAGAAAGTCTCGATATAATCATAAACGGGGCCGGAACAGGCAAATCCCTATTTCAACGAAAGGGCTGCTCCATCTGAACCCTGGGAGTTTGTCTTGCTTTGTTCTTCCCTTCGTTAAAATTCGCACTTCAGGCTCACGTGACTGGTAACATTCGGTTCGTTGGAACCGGACTCACGTGTTTCGGCTTAGGGCTTTGCCAGTACAATATCTCAGCTAGCTCACATGCCCTGTAGCCTGCCTGTAGCGCCTCTGATGCTCACTGCGAAAGCAGTCGTACTCCATCATTACATGTTACGTCACTATTCATGTGATATAACGAGGAGCTTCGTAATTTTTATAATATTAGACTGATCACACCGAGAATGATATAGATCTCGTGGGAAAATGGTAAATATATGTAACATTTTAGCCAGAAACTCTGAAAGGAAGAGATTACTTGGGAACCAAACACTTAGGATTGAGGACATAGATAAAGCTGAATGCGGGTTCAAGTCTCGATGAGTTCATTGGATATTTTTTCAATTGACCTAATCCTTCCAGCCGCACTATGGCCCTGGGGTTGACTCATCCTCTAACAGAAATGAGTACCAGGAATTAATTAAAATAGTTTTCCTGGGGAGTAAAGCTGACAGTAAGGCTGACAACCTTACCGCCATCTTTGAGCTGATTGTCTAGAATCTAGACATTATCAATATAATATTCAGCTGCTATGAAAAATTTACGAAAACGATAATGTACTCTCTCTCTCTCTCTCTCTCTCTCTCTCTCTCCCTGAATGAGGAGATTTTTAAAACATTTTTGGATATGAAAATTTTAGTATTTTTTACGAGTGTATGGATATTTGTATCGCTTACACATTTCTTGAAACTTACACATTGTCCCGAAATTTGGAACCCGAAAGTTTAATACCTAGGACACTAAACTCCGCCATTCTCTGCTGTCCAACCCGCCCCCTCAAATCCTGTGTTTCTAACCGATTTAATACTTTTTATTTTTGTCGAGACTGGGTTTCAGCTAAAGACCGTGTTTCGAATGAAAGTTTATAATATTGTATTTATTTTTGCCCCTATGCGTGTTTCATGCCCAACCTATCTTACATACTTGACGTAATTAATAATATTATGTATGGGAGCAGTAAGAAATTATTGAACTTCAAGTCATGTATTTTCCCATTCTCAATGTTTCTTCCACGTTAGTGACTCAGATGCCCTAAAGGCACAATTTTCTTCACGAACCCCTTCAAGTGCTCTTCCCTGAGTATGACAGATAAAGTATAACATATAGGGCGTATATTAATATTGTCACGATTTTATGGAGGGTCTATAGACGGGGTTTCGGATTGATAATCGGATTTATTGAACACTTACAGATCGTAAATACTACTAGCTACAGCGCTATCGCTAATTCGCACACTCTGAAGTTCACTTCAGCACGTACTGAGTCTTTCTACTCTGCTATGTCTCCTCCAGTCGTTGTTTGTTTCCAATACCGTAGATCCCTCAACTTCCATGTTCACGGCTTCACGTCCTCGCTGGTTGTCGCCTATCTCACTGCAGCTCCCGAACTGAACTAACTGGCTTCCAACAGCTGAAGTCTCAATTCAACTCGATTACACTCCACTAACTCCCAGGCTGGCGGACAGCTCACGCCAACCTCGTAATTTTCTCATTGTCGTCTTAAGACTCTCGTAATCGCATCTGCTCCTCGTTATATAGCCTTGGCACGGGCAGCATAGGAAATACCTCTCCCAACAGTTCTTCTGTTGTTTCGTCATATAGTTATCGCATGGACCACGTAGAAAACACCGCTTCCCTGTTGCTCCATTGTTGCATGTTACGAATCTGTTGCGGTCATTACCTAGCAGCGTCACATAAGTGTTTCTATTTCTGTCTTCTTATGTACAGTTACGAGTTCTTTAGTTAGTTAGTTATTGGAGAGGGTGGGTTTCTCCATGCACTTAGACCAGTATTGGTCCATTGTGCTTCCCTCTATGATATTCTACGAGTCTCTATACCCTGCCGATATTGGTCCGTACCATCAGTCCCGCCGAGAAAGCGAGTTCGGCCTCCACTTACTTGGTGGTGTCCATAATGCTTCCCCCATCTATCAGAGGCGTTAAGGACTATTGTTGGGCGGGAAACGTCCTTGAATTTGGCTCAGTGATCTCCTTTGGAGATATGAGGTTCATTTACGTGCCGTAAAGCTACGACACGGGACACACGGCTTATAGTCCCTCCCGGAGGACTTGTTCCTGAATTTTTCTGCCCTTAAGAATTCGACGACCACCTCCGGGTTTGAACCCGCGTACCACGAGTCATGAGGTGGGAACGTTACCTCTAGACTACGGAGGCCGCTTATGAATTCTTTAAGTACTGATAAAGTAGTCGCAGACGGGAAGATTGCAGTGTCTTACTGTGTGGATTACAGGTATCAAGGGCTTCAATCTAACTTACAATACGCGTGGTTTTGTGTGGTACTCACTGGAGATAATCATGCCCACATCCTGATCTCGTCGGTCTAGAGGCCTGAAATAGAGTAACCTCCTTGAAGAATTTATTGAAAGAAAAAGGAAATGAACCTAATATCATAAACAACTGGAGACAAAGTAACGTTGGGATGATTGGCGGAGCCTCCAGAAAAAGAGTGTACTCACCCTACAAGTATCTGCATTCGACTCAGGGACTTTTGCTCCCGTTGGCGCAGTGTGGGTAACATCAGTGCTTTTTCAACCAAAAGTCCTTTTCCCTCTGTATTTGAATTGCGGCTTTTTTACCATACACATTTCAAGCCTATCCAATAAATCACAATTTCAGCAACCAATTTTTCACTTTATATGGTTAACGGTCGGACGATAACAGAGAGGAAGAGGGGGGTGAACAGTATTGGTTCATGACGTCAAAATTCCACCTGTTGAATCTCTCGATTGCCTTTATGTTGGTCGTAGCTTTGGCGTCGGCGTTCGTGGTGGTAGCGACGGGGTGAAGGGGGTGCTATCGATTTAGGAACTCTTGGACAGAAGAGGGAGATGAAAGCCCAAAGCAGACAAATTCCCGTGATCGGAAAGAGTAGTTAATAGAGACAGAGAGAGAAGGCATGAACGAGGGCAAAGAAGAAGAATTCCCAAAGGAGCAACGAACCGTACTAGTCCCAATGTATCGCCTTTCCTCCATGGCTTTGCCTTTCACAGGAAGTAAAGCCTCTGTGACTATATTAAAAAAAGAAGAGAAATATATTTCTAGTACGGGGTTCTGTTTCGCTTCCCCTTTTCACCAACAGAGGGAGCCACCTGTTGCTCCAGAAAATAGTGTTAAAAATAACAAAAAATAAAAGGAGAGTGGACGGAAAGTAGAGGGTGTAGTTACGCGTAAGAGAAGCAAGGGAGGCGACTTAAGGGTGGACGCTCCTTTGCAAGGTTGTGGCGCTCTCATGCTGCAACGAGGGTAGCTGGTACTGCGTTGCCAGTATTACAGTGGACACGTATTTCCTTAATAGACCAATGGAATGCGAACTGCGGCTGTGTCGTTTTCCATCTGAAAAGTGAAAATATCAGATTTCCACTAACGCGCTTCTGCTTGAGAACATAAAGGAATAATTTGCACAGCATTCTTTAGTAGCTTATCTTCTTTGTTCCTCTAAATTACTTCCTATATTGATGTATTCATTCTTGTAGTACACTTTTAGATAATTAAATTATTTCCATTATGCTTTTGGCATTACTTATGTAACCCTCAGACTTTCCGCATATACTCTGTCTTCTTACGTTTCCCTTAGAAATACCAAGGTCAAGAATGACGGAGCTCAACCCCCATTCCTCTTACGTATGTCGGCATATTGCTTGATTAATAACGCACAGGGACATCTTTACAGTTACCTTTATCTTATTTTTCATTCTTTGTCACATTTTCCTGCTTTAACAACCATCTCGCTGAGTTGTTTATTGTTTATTTATTTTTCTCCCTGGTCTTTCTTCCCCTATCACTCTTTAGTTCTATCTTTCCTTTCTTTATAATATTCCCACATTTGTCGCATCACTTCTTTATCCAAACTTTCTTCAACAGTTTTGTTCTTCCTTCTCCAGTCTCTCCTACATATTACTATTGCATTCTCTACTCCTTCTTTCTGGCGGAGTGTCCTGGGCTTCTTGGACAGATCCTGTAGCAATGCCAGCAGTCCCAGGTCCAATTTCCTGCGAGATCCCTGCGCGAAATGTAAGATTTAATTTAAGCAATACCGGGTTGCCTCTGCATTTCTCACATGATCATAAGCATCGGCAGTAGCCACCCATCTCGCGCTACGACGCTACGCAGCGCGGCCATGATTCCATGCATTATTGAAAGGCCTAATCCCTCAGCAGAGCAAAGCCATCGTTCGCTCTCTGGTTCCCAGGCCGGCTAATGGATGATGACAGAGTAAAGGAAAAGGATCAAACAGGGAGAACCGTGGGCTTCTTGCGAGTAAAACTGAAGTATGGCACACAACACGAAACCTTCAAAGTTTCCTTATAAGCGTAAACCAGAACGATAGTTCCTTAACATCGATTGTTCATGAGTGAAGTGCTGAGGGGAAAGTTTGATCGAAATGATACGAAGTTGGAGAGAGATATATAAAATGAGAAATTTCGTATGTTGTATTATTTATCAAATAATGTTAGGGTGATGAACTTGAAAAAGGAAGAGCTGGGAGGCGTACGTTGTAGGCGTAAGAATTGGGGATGTGAGAAATGCATAAAATGTTTTAGTCGGGTAACCTGAAGAAAACATATCACATGGATAGCTAAGCACAGATGTAAGAATATTAATAAAAATGGTAAGGTAAATAAAGATGAAGCTATTTCTGTGCTTAATTAATTAAGCAGCACTCCATGAAGATGTATGGGGTTATAGCCACACCATTCGTTACGTCTGCACTAAATAATAAAATTGGTACAAAGACAAAGCAACTCCGTCCAGTGTGACTATTGAAGTTTTTACTACTTGGAAACTTAGCACCCTCACATGTTTCGGTCCCTATAGAGCAAGTAGTAAAAACTTCAGTAGTCACACTGGAAGGAATGTTTTGCCTTTGTAATTGTTAGTGTGACGGACCAGAATGAAACAAATCAAATATTGGTATTAAAAAAATGTAGTGAGAATGTGGGCTTGGTTTATCTTGTAAGATTTGAGTCTTTCACGGCGGTGACTATGAAGAAAGCAGTCTTCTGGGATTTGGCACCGTGTATATGTGGTGTTAACCGACGTTTCGGAGGAACGTATCGCCTCCATCTTCAGGGTAGAAGAAAAAATATAAGAAATCTGCAAGCGAAGAGACCGTGAGAACNGTTCATTGGCGGGCTCTTGCGAACATGAAAATGAACCTTCAGGTTTCATAACAGGGAATTTCTTAACTGAGTGACTGTCACCGTGCAGCCACTTATGCGTAGCAGCGGTACCCGTGGCGATCCAGTGACACGGTTCCCGAGCTGTAACAGCCTGGCAAAAGGCGGTTCCAATCCTCGGATTAGTTTCGGGATTTTTCAAGAGGCGCAGTAACGCTGTTAGAGAGCAGGTAACATCGAATGTTCATCTCACAGTCAGGACTCTGCTCCCTTCGAGTTCTTTGCATTATTTGCAGCGACTTTATTCATTAGTTCTTCTCCGCTTGGAGAAGAGAATTCAACATTAATAATACATGTATATTAACCGCTTTCTTATCATGCTCATTAACTAAGTAATTATGTAAGATATGATATTCTCACAGCTGTGGTTATGAAGAGTTCTGTCTTATGGAATGTAACCCCATGTAGTTCATTGAAAGTTAACAGACATTTCGAAAGGACATGGTGCCTCCATCTTCAGCCTACAACAGCCCAAGAAAGATACCAGCATAGTCAGCTTGCTAACTGTTCCAAATCTTATTTCTTTCTTGACTTATTCTCCCTTGACGATGGAGGCTAAATTTTCCTCCGAAATATCGGTTGACTCTCAACGGGCTACATAGCTTTTTACCAGAACATAAAACTCTTCAGGTAAGTAAGTACGTATTTGTTTAACCGACTGTATGGAGGTGTACTTGAGAATCTTATGGTCATTCAATCACGAAATTCACGCCTTTTATGGAACCCGAAAGTCCGTGACCGTGTTGACTAGAACTCGACCCTATCAGGATCCAGTTGAATTCATTCCACAGTTCTAATCATGTCTATTTAAGTTACATTATAATAACAACCTCCCATCTACGCCTAGAGTTCCGGTTAAGACTCTGTATGCTTCTGTCTTATACTCCATGCATGCTACATAGCTAGATCATATCTTCCTCCGTCACTTAATCTGCATAACAACAACAGATGAAGAGTACAAATTGTGAGATCCGAAGTTGTGTAATTTTCTCCATCCCTCCCTTACTTCCTCAGAATTTCTCTGAGAGAAATAAGTTCACATACAACCACAATTTTCCCCTCGTGCCTCGTCAAATATTTAGAACTGCAGAAGTCTACATTATCTGCTCACAACTACACAGTCTATAAGCCACTGTAGCACTGAAGGTTGCGGCTGCTAGCTGCAAATGGCTGACACACCAACAGTCGCCACGAAGCGACGAAAACAGATTTCATTAGGTTAAGATCAAACCCATCAGTCTCTTTCTGTCTGCGCCAGAACCAACTACCTATCCACTCTCTGATTCCAGCGACGCATTTGCGCCGTTCTACAGCCCCCACCTCTCAATGGTCGCCATCTTTGCCAACGATTTAGTCTTCAGAGAGAGAGAGAGACGGTGTACTTTCTTTCAGTGACACTCTGCAGTCAGCTTACTTCAAACAAAGCGTTGCACCTGCAGGAGCAAAGGATGGTAAGGATATTGTCGTTCCTTCATGAAATCCTCTCTAACACTAATTAACAACCTGTGGTCCGCAGGCCTATGCTGCTTAGAGAATTTTACCTGGCTTTATACCCTTTTTCTATTTTACCGTTTTACAACTAGCTACCATTTTCGCTAATCATCTCCTCTTTACGCCGAAGTATTTGTTTCTTCTCTGGACGTTTCGGCATTTAATGGTGTCATGGAACAAAGGTGAAGAATAGGATATGGAGTTCTGTGATCGGTGTATGTGTGTTTCAGAACTGAGCTGTGTTACAGACCACAGTTCTTGCTGTGTACCATTTGTCTAAATGAATCTCCCATGATGGCGCCGAATAAGAAAAAATCCGATATCTGCCCAAATGACTTGCATTCGTCCATTTTTTTTCTCGCAGTGTTCTGTTGGAATCAGCCCACGAAGTTGTTTCCCTCCCCCTACAACGTGTATCTTTGTTCACGTGGAACACGTTAAACCTGAAACATGACTGCACAATTACGTGAATTCTTCCCTGAACGCTTAGTATAAAGCGTTGATGACGGACCTCCTTTAATGTTACATTATAATATTTCCATGGGAAGTGTTTGCCCTGACTGAAGTCAAAGTACCGAGTGGCCATTTAACAGGAAGACAGCTTACTTCAGATGTCATACGCGGCTGTCTATGATTAGTTCCGTGGCTCAGAAACACATAGCAAGACTGGCTACATATTTCCACTTGCCACTTCTGCAAGGTATTAGAATTAATTGGATGGGGAATCAGATCATCACAAGGAATTTGCTTGCGCTGGGCTACAGCAACAGATACGCGGCTATATATCCAGCCTCTGAGTAGGATTTGAACCCGTGATCCACGTACTCGAGAGGTTCATCATGGACCATATGACTACCGTGAGAGACTAACTGACTCCATTGAGGTGAATCCTTCTTTAGAAGCCAACAGCAGCTCAACCATTCAAGAAATTGCCAGAATTTTATGGCACCGAAATTTAATTATCTTGATCACAAGAGCCCGCCACTGATCGCTGTCCTGAGCCAGACGAATCCAGCCCGCATACTCCTCATAATTCTTTAATGTCGATTTTAATATTATTCTTCCATCTACGACTATATTCCCCTGGTGACCTCTTTCCTTCAGGTTTGCGTAAGAAAATCTTATCAGCACTCTTGTTCTCTCCCATGCGTGTTACGTGCCCACCATCTCATCTCACCCTCATTCTAATAAATTTTGCCAGGAGTACAAGTTGTGAAGTTAAGTTTCACACGGATAAAAATCCATAGCCCAAATTATACTCTTGTATATTTCAATTTTTATGATTTTATACGACAGGCGAGAAGACAAAAGATTCTGAACTGAATGGTAGCAAGCATTACCCTAATTCAGTCTGCTTATAATTTCCGCATGAATCAAATTTTTACTTGTTCACTGTGAGCGACTGCCTGTAACTGACCATGTCCCCTTCAGTCTCTCCAGAATATTTATTATCTAGTTAGCTGACCAAGAATGGTTAATGGCAGTGATCACAACAGACTGAAAATGGGCCCAACTTTGAGCCACTTTTATTTGTATCACATCTTCAAAATTTATTTATTAGCATTTAATTTAAATATAAAATCATTTAATCTTCGAAGTGATTCCTTCTCCTAAGGTTTCCCAATCAAAATTTTGTATACATTCCTCGTTCAGTCTTGTATGCTTCATCTCGTGCTCTTTTAAACGTTCCTGTTTAACAATACCAGCCTGCCCGTTGTTATTTGAACACTACTGCAGGTTCTTTATCCCTGTCCTGCTCTTGTATCTTCTCACAAATATCACACAAAACAAATAAGATTACAACACACAAATAACACACGTCACACAAAATAACACGCCACGCTCAAACACAACACACATCGTACAAAACTACGCAAACAATAAAGAAAACAATAAACACAATTATTACAATTACAACTACAATTATATAAATTAATATTAATAAAAATAAGAATACTATACACTAAACAGTAACAGTAATAAAATATGTAATGTCATGAACTGATGCACTCACAGTTTGTAATGTCATGAACTGATGCACTCACAGTTTGTAATGTCATGAACTGATGCACTCACAGTTTGTAATG
>NW_019734350.1:22823-127661 GCF_002891405.2 Cryptotermes secundus
TCGGGAATAAAGAGCGGCCGGCGCGTAAGGCTGACAACCTCACCGCCATCTTTGAGCCGATTGTCTAGAAAATGTGTGAGCCTCAACGTCTCACAACCCTATGGGCCTTCACGGCCTGTTACAGGGATAGGTTTACTTACCTTTTACCTTCTCCTGATTTCACTTCACTACACTTACCTACCCTTCACATTCTCTCCACAATTTACTTCCCTTCCCTTCACTTCGCCTACTTTATCACTTTCCTAACCCTTTTCCTAAAGTTACTTGGTTTACAGGAGAGAGTAGGTCTGCATGGAGAACATCTGGTATTGTAATCCGATTCTAGCAACAATAGCAATATGTCAAATCTGTTTCAACTTTCGCTATTCTTACCATGTTACT
The DNA here is from genome assembly GCF_002891405.2 of Cryptotermes secundus. Taxonomy (NCBI): domain Eukaryota; kingdom Metazoa; phylum Arthropoda; class Insecta; order Blattodea; family Kalotermitidae; genus Cryptotermes; species Cryptotermes secundus. Next base: position 23,205 of record NW_019734350.1, read on the forward strand.
GCTGACAGACAGACATGGCAAAGCTAATAGGGTTTTCTGCAACTTCTCATTGCGAACGCACCAAAAAAATGCACATATTTTCTTAACCTGCCGCTTGGTAGGCATATAGGGAATTGTATGAATTGGCAAGAAGTTCTGGGAAGAACTAATCGTCTACTTTCCTTTGATACGATATGGACCAATAGAAAATAACGCATCCAAAAATTCTTAGTTCGTGTAGGATCCTGTTTTGCGATCCGTTGCCTAGCAGCGGTAGAGAAATACGCAGTCAAACTCGCAGACTCTCATTTGATACTTCAAGGACTGCATAGAAAACTACGCGTCGAAAAACTCTTCTGTTATTGCATGTATTCGTTGCGGCAGGAACGTGTTTACGTAGCCGTTTCCTAACAACGGTAAGGGGGATACACACGAAGACACAGGCTTATAGGAGGGATTTATGACGCACGCCGTTGGGATGGGCTCAGGTGCCATGATACACATACCAAGTTTCATAAATACTGATTCGACTATTCAAAAGTTGATATTGGGGGATACACATGCAGTCATGCACACAGACGCACAGACAATATGGTGATATCGTAAGCTTACTTTCATTTTTTCAAAACAAGGAAAGTGTTCTAAAAATGTAAATTATGGAAGTGAGGTATGAGAAAGTGAACTGAATTTAACTGTTTCGAGATTTTCTTCGACGTCCCACAGCTAACCCTCCACCGGGGTTTATCGTATTCAAATTGACTGGAGAATTTCATATCTAGGATTTAATATTAATACTTGAGATGTATATAATGTGTCAGTCATTACATATTTTTCCCCCCTTGGCACTACAGCCCCAGTGGGCCTAGGCCAACCTCCATGAACTTCTCCGTTCACTTCGGTTTTTCTACATCTTAGACATACGGTAGGACTCCTTGGGCGGCTGATCAGCTCGTCCCAAGGCCTATTACACATATAATTAAACTAAAAATTCTGCTTTCTTAATCACTTACCTCGAAATTTTTATTAACGAAATAAATTTTGTTAGGAAGATGTTTTCGTTAGCATATTCAGAGAATTTGAATCCTCAATAATAAACATAAACATTATCCTACAAGGATTAGCACTACTGAAGAACCTGTTAAGAGATTAGGCAGTGTGGAAAGACAGTAATGCTGGTAGAGGAAGTGAGTTGGTTACACACGTTCACAGGAAATGTTGCTTGAATTATCACCAGATGCCTCTGTCTTCTGTGAACAACAGCATGACCGTTATACTCCTAAATTATCTGATCGGAAGATAATCAAGAAAATACGTAGTAATAATAATTAGTTCAGAATAAAGAAGGGAATGACCCACGCTGAGCTTCTTCTTCTCCTTCTCATAGATTGTGCACATGAATAATTGATAACTGTGAAAGCTGTTACAGAAACATGGACAAGCATTGTTGCTGTGTATTTTGTGTGCTTGTTTGAATGTCTTATCCATCCGTCCGTCCATGTATCCTCAGTTCCGGAAACAAACTGCCCTGAGAACAGTGTATTTCATTAACTGTTAACGAAGAATGCTGTTAATTATACGTGAGGCATTGAAATTACGAGATTTTTCAATGACCCTGCATCATTGTATCCCACGGAAATGCGTACATCTACACCATCTTATGGTTGTAACAGCTCAATGCTGAGGTCACACAGTGTTGCGTCCTTATTAAAATTGCAATACAAAGTGATTACTATGGCAACGATTATCTCAGAATTACTACCCGCTCATTAGAGAATATTTAAAGTCATATTATTTAATAAGGATGTTAATGGTGTGGATAGTTAAGTGAGAGAGCACGATATGATATTCACATAGCATTCAGAAGCATAGGAAAAGGTGAAGTATTTAATGATTAAAACTGGGGGCAAAATCCGGGCCATAAGGAGTGGAGTGAACTAAGGTTCATAGTGTGAGAATTTAAACTTTCACGTCAAATTACTTCATGTTTCAGTGCTATAATTTAACAAATCTGCGACTGAACAGGAGGGCCTAGCCGTAATGATGTCGATTTTATTTCGGTAGATTCTCCAATATAATCTAGGCCGGGAAACCATCTATTCTGACTGATGTTTTTCGTGGGGTTCCTCAATCACTTCAGGCAAATGCCGTGACAGTATGTCAATTAGGTCATATCTCTTCCTTCTAAATTCTTTAAAATTCATCGTCATTTAGAGCCCTCCAAACATTACGAATCTCTGGGTGTTCACAGAAATATTTTGTACAGAATTTCAAGTTATCGCCAGAAAGTGAACAAAAAATTAATATAGGATTTTGGTAGGTGATTTTAATGCCAGGGTAGGAAATCAACCGATCACAGTTTTCAGTGATTAAGAAAATGAGCCTTTTATATAAAAAACCACTGGAATATAATGGATAGATTTCTGATGGTTTGATAAACTGGAAGTAAATAATATATTACATAGTCACGGAATTATGCATAAGTGCATATTGGAGGCGACAGAAACGAAATTCATAAGGGACCATATCTTTATTGGGGTCACATGGTAGCGTAGTTGGTTGAGGCACTACGCTACTAGCCGGAAGATCGAGTAGAACTACTTCCTATTACGTACCATCTCATAGCAAAATTTTGTGGAAGATTTCCGAGTAAAACCATTGAAAGTGGACAACCGAACATATATGTCCAACGTTCTCTGTGCGCTCACAAGTGCGCCTTTGTAGCACGTCTTGAAGGAAATGAGGGTGCATGGAGATAAAGCTCCAGGTATTCTTTATTTCAGAGGCAGAGTAAAATGTCCGTTTCAGATTCGTTATCTTAAGAAGAAAGATCGCCCCGTACTTCAGGAATGTTAGGCTTTAATTCAGAAATTTTGCAGCATACAGAAGCATGTAGATGTTCACAATAGGGTCTATATAAAATGTCATAAAATCCACAATAATTAATATTTTATTAAGATACAGAAGTGTAATTGATAAATAGTCTGTTTATGCCGCATAAATTCCCGCTTGGAATGTTAGTTCTTCCTCACAACTTTTCAGTAGTGTTTCTGAATCGTTAAGATCAGATTGTGTGCAGTTACCATCTAGCGTCACTTGAAGAGAATTCAGATTTCATTTAAAATAAGAGGGAATAAGTAGCGAATGAGTGAACGAGCAAAGTGGTAGGTATTCTCACCTTTTATTTTGAATTTTTAATATGAAAGAGACCACTGGGAAGACCAAAGCGTAGGTGGGTGGACAATATTAAAGTAGATCTTAGAGAGATAGGATGGGATGGTTTAGATTGGATTGATCTGGCTCAGGATAGGGACCAGTGGAGGGCTCTTGAGAACACGGTAATGAACCTTCGGGTTCCATAAAATGCTGGGAAATTCTTGAGTAGCTGCAGATTTGGCTTCTCCTCAAGAAGGGCTCAGCTCCATAAGTAAGTAATATGAATTTACGGGCGTTAATTTAGGCGTCTCCCTCCTCCAAAAGGGCGGTGGCCAGTCAGTCTCTCCCATCAAGTGCATTGCCAGCAGGACTAAAGAAGAGAAGTCTGCTAACCAATTATGGCAGTTCGCTCGGCACATAAAGTGTTGCACGATACTTCACATAGTGCACACGTTAGTAATTGCCGAATTTTATGGAAGAATAATCATTTAATGGTAATTATTCTGAAGGAAGATTATGTGATCTTTTAAAAATGTCCTAATCGTATGTCGCTGGATGTAATAAAGGGAACCACTAAAAGCACAGTTAGGCTAGCCGATGCCTGGCCTAGACTCAAACCAAGTACTTCCTGGATAAACGGCAGAAATATTATTATTTGAGCTAATTTGTTCTGTCGTTGTAAATCAGTGATGAAGTGTATGCCTTCTCTCATTTTCATATTTGCCCAACACTGTTAAATTTCAATTACAGGAACCTATACTCTTTATATACTGATAAACGTATTTATCAAACTGAAGTTTTTATACAATTGTCCTGTATATTTCATACGCACAAAATGCTGTGCAACATTCAAAGGGGACGGACTTTTAATGCTATGTTTCTATGATGCATTTTGTCTGATAATGAGTGAGAAGTTTCCTAATTGGTACTTACACTGCAAGGTAAATATTAATATTCCCTTTCTACTCACTATCATTTTTTCTTATTCTTCCTATTTTTCTTATTTCTGTATGTCATCATTATCATCGTCATCATCCTAAGTAGCAAAGTCTTCGTTTCTTCTTCGAAACATAAACAAACCTGTTTACTCACTTAAATGTAATCACGTGATTGTGTCCTCAGGCCTAATGAATATAACTGATCCAGTGTGTACCTGTACAACGGTGACGTTCCCAGGAACTTACTGGGCTAAGTGGGAGAGTCTGCTTCCTTAGTCATACTGAACATTTTTTGGATATGTTCTAATATTTATCACAAATTGTTTATCGGTTTTGAGATCACTGCTTTATAAATTCTGAGTTCGTTTTGGAATCGAGATAATTTAAATGTAAATGATTAATATTTTACACAAAAATTATAGTTGAATTAATTACCGAAATTTCGAATCATTGGAAAATGTTATTTATCCGATTTCATGTCATTTTTACTGTCGTAGTTTTATATAAATGAAAGGTCTTAGTGAACAGATTATGTTGAGTTCTGTTTTCCCCCCACAGGAATGACATTGACGTAATCTTCAGGGCGTCTTTCTAATATTTCTGAGCGCGTTCATTTGGTTTAACCTCTTCGACACGACGGTTCGTTCTATAGAGTAGGGAAACGGATAATTGCAGTAACGTATTGGAGGTCATGTTAAAGAGTTCATCACTCATTTGAATATTATACAGTGGAGTTTATCACCGTTCGTTTTAATTTAAAAATCCTTATTCATAAAAGAATGATTATAATCGTCGTAGCAGTTTATAGCCTGTTTGCAGGAATTAGTATCCCTCCTTATTATATAAGCAATTTTGATGTTATCATAATGACAGCTGAACAAAAGAATATACGTTCTTTCAAGGCTATAGTATGTCAAAACAATTGAATTCATGTTTTTAAACCAAGTTTCCTTGAATCTTAGTCCATATCTATAAATTAATTTTAGATCCCCTTCTTTTTCTGAGGGTAATAATAACTTTAGTGATTTCAGGAATTGATTACGATGTATGGTAATTATCGTCCGTCAAAACATCCGGTAAGTTTCCCACTCCAGGGCAGACTTCTTGTTCCGGCGATCGCAGTATATTACCACACACACAATTACCACATATCAGCGGTTGTTGGCACTCAAACCAGATTGAGAGATTAGAACTGTTGGGAGCGACTGGTTCGCAGATCTGTCTGGGCTTTTGTTGGCATGGATGTGCACTTAATATGAAGATTATTCATTAAAGTAAAGGAGAAACAAGGAAGGAGTGAAAAGTAAAATAAGACAAAGTAGGCTGGAGAAGGAAGAAAACGTTAACTAGCTTGGAGCTATGACGTAATTGTGAAGGTTCAGTGATTTCTGTAACAAGGATTCACCACGCGGCAGTACCGAGAAAGGGCGCGTGAATGGGCAGCATTAGAGTGACGTTCCACACAAGCAGGAGCCATTGAGACAAGTTAAATTAACTAGCAGCTCAGAGAGAAGACTGCGACAGTTCAACACGCTACAACCAAGGTCCACTTCTGGATATAATCCTGAGGCAGTTACATAGTCCTTCCACTTTCACACAATACTCTCTTAAGATCCGTCTTAATGCTATATTTCAAATTCTACTCAGATTTCTAAAGCGTTCCGGGCAATATAGAATCAAATATCGTTTGTTTCGTTGCAGTCATCTCTGTGAGAATTTATATCGTTATTCTATTACTAACAGGCTACCTTAATCATATACTGTATTATGGTACGGCGTTTTATCAGCTGCAGAGGTTTCTTTGCTTAGAGTGGTGTGCCAGGATGGTCTCTTTTATAAACTTATTTATATGAGGGAAGCCATCGTAGCTTTTTTCAAGGTCATATCACTACATTAGCCTGGAAGTATGGGTGCTGCATAGCGAGTGGGTACTCTTCTTTTTTATCTCTTTCATCTGCAGCAAGATACGAGGCATTAGGCCTCATGGTAGAGGAACAGTTCGCTGCCTATAAAAGGCAATAAAGGTAAAGCTGTCACTATAACAGGTCTTCAAGGTCCATAGGGTTGTGAGACGTCGAGGCCCCCACATTTTCTCTATACAGTGGGCTCACAGATGGCGGTAAGTTTGTCAGCCTTACGCGCTGGCCGCCCTTTACCCTCCAGGAAGATTTCTGGTACTAATTTCTTTGAAGGCTGAGTCGTCCCAAGGCCATAGTGCGGCTGGAAGAGTTCACTAAACTTACAATAAATACAAATAAAATAATTAATTCGGTGAGGGCATTGAAAGATTATGTTAGTCCACAGAATAAGGCAGTTTTGACTGTCGAGCAGACTCTCAGATGAAGAAATAAGTAAAGATTTTGACGAAACGAAACGAAACTCTACTCACGTACACCAGACAACTGAAGCCACACATGAACAGCAGAAACTTACGGACCGGAGGAATTCAGCTACTAGTGAATTGTGATAATACGTAAAGCGGATTTTAAAGAAAGGAAACCATTATACTAGAATGAATCAGCATATGTTACTCGTTTACAAGAGTATACTTGAGAATATTATATGTGTGCATGCCGTTGCATTGATGTGTCACACGAACATAGGCCCAACTAATGAGACCGTACATATGAAGGGGTCACGAACATGGACGCAGCAGAAGGAAAGTGACGCGGAACAGAGAGAGAGAGACTTATACTCAAACAAACACATTTTAGTGCGAACAACGATATACAATAGCATGTAAATATATTGACTTAAGACCTAGTGCAGTGCGACAGTTTTAATAAGTGAAGAATTGCCTGAAGATGGTTAAGAAGGGCCGAGACTTGTAGCAATTTATGTGACTCTAATGTTAATTTAAATTAAAGAGAAATTGTGAACAGTTTGTGGTCGTTTTGGAAACCGAAATGGGGGGCACGCGGTAGCGTAGTTGGTTGAGGCACTATGCTACAAGCCGGAAGGTCGCGGGTTCTGGTCGCGATGAGTTGAATTTAATAAACAAGAAAGGACTAATGTCCCTTAAGTATATTAAGTAGCTTCGCATGAGCATGACCGCCTCTGTGGTCTGGTGGTCAGAGTTCCTGGCTACAGATCAAGAGGTCTCGGGTTCGATTCCCGGTGTTATCAGACTTTCTGAGAAGTAGTGGATCTGGAACGATGTCCACGCAGCCTCATTATGATAATTGAGGAGCTATTTCAAGCAGATAGAGGCTACTGTCTAGAAAACCGAGATTAACGGCCGTGGGGATCCATTGCGCTGACCACGCGACATCCTCTATCCGCTAAAGTTGGCACTAACTTCGCCGACAAGCGGCGGTCGCTCAGTCGGTCGGTATAGTTTTCTTGCGGACTACAAACCACGGAGTGTTTTTCGCATGAGCATACTAAAAGAGAAAGCCGCTGACTGATAAAATAACAAGAACAGTTTGGTTATTAATATTATTCGTGGTCAGTACCTATATTTGTTACTACCTACGAATGACACTTGCCAATGGAAAAAGCGTTAGTTATGGACTGACTTGTATGGATGACTACACGAGTTCACCACACACTACAAATAGGCATATGTTTACAGAATTCTGACCATTCGCCATTCTGGAACTTAATCTTTATTCCTGCTCAGTATCAGTTCCTGAGAGGCTCTCATACATAAGAAGCTACCCTGTAACAGGCCGTGAAGGCCCATAGGGTTGTGAGACGTCGAGTCTCCCACATTTTCTAGACAGTCGGCTCACAGAAGGCGGTGAGGTCGTCAGCCTTACGCGCCGGCGGCCCTTAACCCCTAGGAAGATTCCTGGTACTCATTTCTGTCAGAAGCTGGGTCGACCCGAAGATCATAATGCGGCTGGAAAGATTAGATCAATTGAAAAATCCAATGATTTCATCAGGAATCGATCCCGCGATCTTCCGGCTTGGAGCTTAGTGCCTCAACCAACTACGCTACCTCGTGCCTCAGCTCTCCTATCTAAATTTTCGATAGTAATTTTCTCACATTTTAACCCCGAAGAACAGTGCAGAAAATTCCTCCCAAATTCCGGTAGTATTTACCATTTGGACACTACCTGGTTCCAAGAAAAACCTACAGTAAATTAATGTAATAACTGCTGAATCTGTGCACTGTGGAACGCCACAAATAATTAAAAAGCAACACGGCTGAAATCAATTTGCATATAATACTGCGGAAAGTCCGAGGTAGAGGAGAAGGAGGGCTGCTGGGAAGCAAGCAACAGAACTCGGTGAGGCTAGGAACACCGAGATGAAGATAGGCTTAATGTGGGGGGGGGGAGTAAAATGTAGAAGACGAAGCTCTTTGAACTCTTTAACCAGCAAAAACGGTTTAAGTTTTGAGTTATCACAAGTATTGACAAGCTATGTCATAGCCCTATCCGCGTAATTTCACTGCCGCATGCCTGATGTGATGTCACTTCTAATTTCTCACACTTAAACTAACTCCGTGGTTTTAGTTCGCAAGCGAACTATACCGGCCTAGCGACGGCCATTTGTCAGGAAGTTAGTGCCAACTTTACCTCCGTGGTCGAATGATCAGAGTTACTGGCGACAGATCCAGAAGTCCTGGGTTTGATTCCCGGCGCTACCAAATTTTCTGAGAAGTTGTGGGTCTGGAATGGAGTCCACTCAGCCTCGTGAGGATAATTGAGGAGCTACTTGAATGGAAAAGTAGCGACTCTGGTCTAGAAAACCGATATTAACGGCCGTGATGATTCGTTGCGCTTACCATGCGACACCCTTCTGTCCGCTAAGTGAGGACATTTTTTACGCTTACTTACTGAAAATTTTCCAATAGTAAATAGACCTGATAGAAATTACAATAACAGAAGAAGGCTAGTAAATTAAATATTTCACTTAAAATTTTAAGTGTGAGCAAATTCAGAAGGATAAAATGGACGTGAAATATAATACAAATGGAGGACATGAGAAACAAGAACTGCTCGTGGAAAAGGCACCACTTGGCATATAGTAAAAGAAGGAAGATTTATATTAAAATGTAGCTTCGATAAATAGGCGTGAAATTGTGGGCATGGTTGAAGTAGACCAAAATAAAATCCAGTGACAAGCTGTTATAAGCACGGCAATGAACGCTTCTTTTCCATGAAAATCAGCAAATTTCTTGACCATTGACTGTCATCGTCTTGGGCGGCACCATGTTCGCTAGTGTTATTAAGTGATTCAATATACAAATATACGAAGTATTCATGAATTTCTATTTCGTCTCCAACGGAACAACTATAATAAGTTATTGTACCAAATATATTAAAGTAATGATTTAATCTGTCAACCAAATGTCTGCGTTCTATGTTGATATTATCACGTGATATTAGTGACTATAGATGGGGTTTGGATTTTAATCGAATTTATTGCACACTTGTACAACTCGTCACTACACTCAACAAAATACTATAGGAGAAATTAGGTCTTCTCAGTCTGTTAGTCTTCACTAACCGTTGCTTGGTAACGGCTTCCAACGGCGGACATTCCCCTTCCTCTGGGTTCCCGAACTGTCCCCGACCTCAGCTGCCAGCTTCTTCCAACGAATGAACCGCAGTGGTTATCTAAATAACTCACTCATTTCTAACTGCATTTCCCGACTTGTCCCGCTTATAACATTTCGGCACTGACCGTGCAGAAAACACCGTTTCTTGTTGCGTGTATGAGTGTCACGCAATCAAGCGACTATAGACGAGGTTTTGATTGGTAATTGGATTTATTGAACTGTTACAACTCGTAACTATAAATATGGAGTATACTCTCACTGTTCCATGCATTTCACAAATCACTGTTAGAAGCCGTTACCAGGAGACTAGTGAAGACAGCGGGCTGACAGGTCTGAAGTGTGTGCTCTAATGAACGGTAAAGCGTGCGTATTTGGTGAAACTGTTACGATTACTTGTAGTCTCGGATCTGTAAGAGTTCAGTAAATACAGTTATCAATCCAGACCCCATGTATAGTCACCCCATAGGCCTGGCAATGTGAATTGTTATGCTATAAATAGTAACTATGCCGGTCACGGTAGCCGAGCGGTCTAAGGCATGCATTCTCTTCGCTCGCTCGGAAGCCGGGATCGTGGGTTCGAATCCTACTCAGGGCATGGATGTTTAGTTTGTGTGTGTGCGTTTTTCTGTGTTTGTGTACAGGTAGAGGCCTTGCGACGAGCTGAATACCCGCCCAAGGAGTCCTACCGTATGTCTAAGATCTAGAAAAACCGAAGTGAACGGAGAAGTTGATGGGGGTAGGCCTAGGCCCACTGGGGCTGTAGCGCCAAGGAAAAAAAATAGTAATTATATATTATATTATATATTGATTGTATTTGTCTACATAATAGTATTAATGCTAATTATTATTCGCACGTTTTATAGAGATCAGTAACAAATTATGGAGACACAGTTCCAAATGTTGTATCAGAAAAAGAACTTTCAATAAGGAAACTAGAAAGAAATTACATAGAAATTAACACAAATCAATGTCGGCTTCGTTGGGCTTGTATGCACTTCAAACATCTACCACTAGAGGAAATGATAGAAACAACATTCAAGTGTCTCGAATGAGCTTTCCAACGCGTGTTGGTGGGGCGAGGCTATTACAAGAACAGTTGAAAGTAGGCATAACAGAAGGAACAAACACTTTAAACCAGGCGATTGGTCGCCGGCTTTCCATGCGGCAGCCCAGGTTCGATCCCAAATTAGATCTTGTGGTATTTATGGTGGACGAATTGGCACTAGACGGGTTATATTCGAATACTTTGGGTTTCTCTGCCAAATTTCATTCCCCCAACTTCTCCATATTCGCGAATCATAGTTTCGACACTGACAGAGTCATTGTGCAGAAAACTAAAAAGCCTCAATTTATGAAACAGCAGCTATATCACACATTGATCACATTAGAACAATGTAATTTGAAGGATATATAGTTTGAGATTCTAGCGGAGATGGTTGTTGAAAGCATAGTCCGCAGTGTTTGACACCATGTAGTTTAGAGGATGGGTGACGTTTCACATTAACCCTGAAGAAGGAGGCAGTATATACCTGCGAATCTTGTGTATCCAGCCACAAACTTTCGGGTGTAACAGCCCTTAAGACCAAAATATTAAGTTGAAAGATATGTTGAGAAATAATAAAACAAACGGAAATTGAGAAGGCACTTAAAAAGGTAAAGTTGTCCCTGTGCTCAACGAATTAAGCACCACGCCACGAATAACAACAATCACTTTCAATATATCGTCACGCCTATATATTCCAATAATCATCTTATGATCCACCGTCAGTGTTAAACAGCAGCATAAATTACATAGTTATAAAATTCAACAGAAGACATTTTGTGACTGTGAGTGTTATATTTCACTGTTCGTGTGTGTATTATCGCTCTCATACCGCAGTAGTTCTTAGATACTTTTACAGATGGCAGCTCTGTGTTCGAAACCGTGTCATCAGAAGGATATGGACATAAATAAATTCAAAGTCTCATCGGAGAAAGAAAGCAAGAAATACAGCAGTGAAAGTGATAAAGGAATGGAATGAAGGAGAGTGAGAAAAGAATGCACGGAAATTTGTATTCAGTATACTACCTTGCTGCCGGTCACGGTAGCCGAGCGGTCTAAGGCATGTACTCTCTTCGCTCGCTTGGAAACCGGGGTCGTGGGTTCGAATCCCACTCAGGGCATGAATGTTTAGTTTGTGTGTGTGCGTTTTTCTGTGTTTGTGTACAGGTAGAGGCTTTGCGGCGAGCTGATCACCCGCCCTAGGAGTCTTACCGAATGTGTAAGATCTAGAAAAACCGAAGTGAACGGAGAAGTTCATGGAAGTAGGCCTAGGCCCACTGGGGCTGTAGTGCCAAGGGGGAAAAGAAATACTACCTTGCTAGTTAATTATACAATTATTAATACAGATTATTTTTTTAGTAAATTATGACTCCTCTGGCTGAAGAAAGGCCAGTCGCGAGCTTTTATGAACCCTGGAATGAACCTTTTGATTCCATAAAGGGCTTTGAATATCCTGAGCAGCCGAACGACCGTTACTCGTAAATTGTCATGACATGCCTCTGCTGCATGGAGTTTTTATTATCATATTGCGGAAAGTGCGTATAACCTTCTCTTTCTCTTACAACGATTTTGCATGTTTTCCGAACTGTATGTCTCGCGTGTCGTTGCGTCAGTTCGCGTCAGCATTGCCGCAGCTGGCAAGTGAGACTTAAGCTGTTAATTTCCTGACATCGGTACGTTTTGTGTCGGTCGGACGGTTGCTTAGTCGAGTGTTCTGCCTGAAATGTTAAGACAGGTGAATTATTCGGAAAGGAAGTGCGATAAGAAGGAGAGATAAATCCCAGCAAAGAGCTTTCCAGAGAGAAAACGAGTTCGAAATGGTAGTAGGGAACGATGAGGGGGAGGAATAATTAAAACTCCAAATTAATTGCTTAATAATTATTACCATTTTAAGTTTTAAATTATTTTGTATACTGTCTCTCTCTTCCTCATTTTATGATACGTAAGTGAATGACTGTTCTAGAGACGACGAGTTAGAGACGTAATGATGGTTTTTGTTGGACGTCACCCACTGGGAGAACCCGAGATTCAAACATGCGTCATAATAAATCAGTTCCGGTACTGAACATTGACGTTAATTGAGCCAACTTTTATATTTCAAGAGATATTACGTAATACAGCATACACACAAAAGCTAGGTAATTGCAGCCGAAGATTACAAGTTAATATTTTTTTTTCAGTAGTTGCTGTGTTGACTACTTACCTCGCAGCCTCGGGTTCAATGCCGGGGTGATTTAATCTGAGATTCGCAGTAAAGGAAGTAGTGTCGAAGAAGGATTTTCTCCGAATTTCTTCGGATTTTCCCAGCTCATTAATATTCCATCATTGCTTCATGCTCGTCTGTCACTGTTCTTGATGTGTACAGTGGCCTCCCTGTCTTCATTTCTGACCCGTCCATTGGTTGGTTACGAAGCAAGGAGTTAGTTAGGGCCTGCAGACGGTTAAACGACGCTGCACCGTGTGTTAAAACCATCTCACGAATCATGGATTTTGTCACAACCATTTCTTAACAATTATAAAAGTAAAAGAAAGGAAATTTTCCTCTGTGTTTAATAAATTAAGCACTATGCCACGAAGACCTATGTGGAAGTGGAGGTATAGCTCCACCATTCTTGGCCTCGGTACTAGATGGAGGTGAGTGTTCAACTTCACACACAGGTCTCTTTACTCCAGGGGAAGTCACCAACAGTCCCATTGTATAAGGGACTGGGTGGGCCCCAGATCCAGTCTGGACGTTATGGAGAAGAGATATATCTTGCCCCTACCATGAATCGAATCCCGACCTTCCAAACCTGAACACATTTATTTATCTACTTTCAAATTAATTTAGTATAGGATCTGAGGTTTTCACAAGGGTGGTTATGAAGAGTTTCTGGGATATAACCCCACGTAGACCGCTGAAGCCGTTCTTTCTACCGCTTTCATTCTGGTTTCTTGCTCGTCTTATTCTTCCATTATGAAGATGGAAGTTTACTGTTTCTCCGAAACGTCAATTGGCTTTCAACACCCTACGCGACATTATATTCCACAAGAGAGAAAACTTATTTAATGGACTTACGTAAGTATAAGGAAAGTGCCACGACACGAGTGTTTCAACACATATGGACACAGAGACGAACTAAGTGGGAGATCAGCATATTACCTTATAAGGAACTTAGTCATTTTTACTGGTCGCCTAGCATTGTTAGGAGATCTAAATAAAGGGGAATAAAATGGTTGGACATGTAGTTGGGATGCTGGAAAAGGTAAATTTGTCTCTGTGTTTAATTAAGTCATCACACGCCATGAAGATGATTGGGGATTGGAGATGTAGCTTCACCATTCTTGACCTCAGCGTTAGATGGAGGTGAGTGGTCAAAAGCCTCCATTACCCATTGGATAGGAGGCTGTGTGGGTCTCGGAACCGATCTTGACACTATGGAGAAGAGAAGAATCTCGCCGCTGCCGGGAGTCGAATATCGACCGTCCAGCACGTAGACCGTCGATATGCCGATTTCTACACAGAATTTTGTTAGGGAAACTGCTTTGAATCTATTCACTTAGAAGATTGAGAACGAGGTAGGATAATATTAAGACAGATTTTAGCGAAACACTGTGTGGGTATGAGGTGGATGCTATTACTTAGACTCCTGATAAATGGTGGGTTACGGTGTTAGAGCTGTTGCACCTTCGGGTAACACATAATTCCATAGGATGTAACTGCCGCATCCCTTCCTTACGTCCTGTCTTTTACATTGCACAAGTTCATACCCCAACCAATCTATTGTTGACTGAGGTAATTGGGTGAGATCAATTGTAAGGCTTCTGACTTGTATTTAGGAGGCAACCGGTTCGAAACTCATCGACTGTGCTCACGTGGCTTTCCTCAATTCCTCTAGAAAAATATATTCAATTCCTTTCCACTCTCATCCAACCCCTCTACGCTCCAAAGTTTGACCAACTGACGGAGTCATTAAATAAGCCTTAAATAAATGTATTAATTAATTCCATGGCACATATGTAGTGTCACATATATGGGTGATTATAGACGGGTTTTGGATTGGTAATCTAAATTATTGAACACTTGCAGATCGTAACTACAAGTAACTATAGCTCCATCGCAAATTCACACAATCTACAATTCACTACAGCACGAACTAATTGTTCCTAGTCTACTGTATGTTCACCGGTTGTTGCCTGGTAACGGCTTCCAACGACATAAATCTCTTAGCTTTCGTGTTGACGCCCTTAATGGCCGGCGACTATCTCACAACTAACTAAGCTCTAGATGTGCTTATAACTCCTCTGCACTGACTGCATAGAAAATGGCGCTTCCAACAATTCTATTGTTACGTCATGCAGCTGTCGCAAAGACCGCTTAGAGAACACAGATTCCCAGTTAGTTCATTGGTCCATATTAGGAATCTCTTGTTTAGAGTCATTACTTAGCAACGGGTCCACATGGTACAGTAGTTTTCTTCTTCACCATATTCTTTCTCTTGAACCAACATTTATGTTATCCAGATATTTTAGAAGATATGCTATTAAATAAAACACTTTCTAAACCCAGAGTTGATGGTTATTTAAGTGTTCAAAACGTTCATGACTCTGGGTGATGCTTATACAGTTCATCACTGAGCTTGATCGATAACCACTTGGGGTTATTCAGTGTATTCTTGTGAAGGTATTTACCACCGTTTAAGACAATATACGTCTTGTCTTATTAAGGGGTACACGTGTATAGGGAAACTTTGCAGCATGAGAGAACCTGCGCTGAGGGGAAGAACAGTACGCAGACTTGTGGTAACGTGTCATTTTTGACAGCGTGGTGACAGGAATATAGGTGGTACCTCCGAACAGATGTTTAGTCTGCAACGCAAACAGGATACAGACATTACTAAACGTACCCGGGAAGTTAACACAGTGTAGGAACAGAATATTGTAAAAATTGACAGAACAAAAAGGAGAAAGAATCCAAGAAGAATGACAACAAAGCATAAGATTTATATAAACAGTTCATCCGCCAGCATTGCTGTTTTTAAAATAAGATTTTGTCACAAGTCACCATCTTCGGAAAAAAGGGACAGAATTGTATTCTTTTGTGAGTTATTTTCTGTCAAATCATTCCTTCATAATGACTCCCAGAGCAACACATGTACAACACCACACAGCACGACAAATTTATTCATAATTGATATGTCCACTACTCCTTGCGTTGCTAGTTCATAATTTTCTTTATTTAACATTTTATCATCTGAATCTTATTATTATTGATTGATTGATCAGTAACTGTCAGATGACAGGTCCACAGTCTCTTCCAAAACAGTTCCTCCACTTAATGTGATCTTCTGTTTTTGGAAAGAGACTATCTAGGAAAAGTGATAATGTGGTAGTTTTTCCATTTGCTTTCCACATCGCAGTACAACAGCCGTTCAAACCACTCTGGTCACGCCTGTTGCTATACGAACTTGAACCATCTCGAGCATCATTTGTTCTGTGCTTCAAGTCGCTGCTGATGACGCTGCTTCCGGCATCAGTTTTTGGTTTTTGGTGTCTCTCTTCGTCTGATGCCTACCCTTTGACCTGTCCAGCAAGGGAGGCCCTGCCAGTATCTACGCTACCGCTGGTATAGCTCTCAGGGTCCTTGGCATACTCAAACCCCCTCACCACGATAAGGTGGAGGGGCTTATTATTATATACAAATAAATTTGAATGACTTGAAAATAATCGGCCTCTTCTTATTATTCCTTTCTATATCGGTTTATTTTACGGCGCCGTGTGAGCTGATTGGTTATGTAGTGTTTAATTATAGGATGATTATAAATGAAGGATTCGGAAGGATTTGAACGTATGCGGTCATGACTTATCTCGAGAATACTATTCCAGCACATAGCTGTGTGAAATTAGAAAATGTTTCCATGAAGATCGTTGCTCTACTGACCAAATTTTGAACCAGAGACTCTTCTGAAAGTAAAACAAGAATTGAAGCACAGGATTTATTCGTAGTAAAGCGGATATCTGTTCCTAGCCAGCCTAAGGAATGTAATGCAATTTAACTATGTGACATGCTTACAGTGTTTTGTGACATCTATTTCATTTTCTGAAATCACAGGGAGCGAAACGGTATATTTCAGTGGAGTGCATACATATGTTTCCGAAATGAACTCTTTGCAAATTTGTTCTTCTCATTAGTTGTAATCATAATTTATTTAAGCTAAAAATATATTTTTATTACACATGAGACAAAAGTTTTCCCCGTGATCAATTGATTGAGCACCACGCCATGAAGGCATAGGGGAGAGTGGAGGCATAGCTCCACCATGACCTAGGCATTAGGTGGCAGTGAGTGGTCAGCTTCACACCCCTGCTGCTTTACCACGGTGGCAAGAGTGGCACCAGTTGGATAGGAGTCTGAGTTGGCCCCAGAGCACGTCTGGATGTTATGGAAAAAGTCTTGGCACTGCCGGGGATCGAACCCCGGCCGTCCAGCCCATAGCCCATCGCTATAACGACTCAGCTATCCCGGCTACTTTGTATTATTAGTCTACTTTCCTTGTTTTGAGAAAATAAAAGGCGCCTTATGAAATCACCTTGCTGTCTGCCTGTGTATCCATTCGCCTGTGTCTGTCTCTCTGTGTATCCAGCTGTGTCGGCACTTCTGTCTGTGTATCCTCATAATTGTGGAGGTTTTTTAGGCTATGATATCA
The DNA here is from genome assembly GCF_002891405.2 of Cryptotermes secundus. Taxonomy (NCBI): domain Eukaryota; kingdom Metazoa; phylum Arthropoda; class Insecta; order Blattodea; family Kalotermitidae; genus Cryptotermes; species Cryptotermes secundus. Next base: position 40,515 of record NW_019734350.1, read on the forward strand.
CCTTCTTATCTGTGTATGCCCGCCCCTTATTTTTTTTTGGGGGGGGGGGAGGCTTAGGAGATCACCTTGCTGTCTGTGTGTCCCCCAAATTCTATTGGTTTTCTGTGCGGTCCGATTCGTACTAAAGGAGAGTAAGCGATTAGTTCTTCCCAGAACTTATTGTGTTAAATATTCCTCGCTTCGAAAAATATTTTTAATAAACTATGTGTGTCAGAATTATTCTTACATGTATATTATGTGCCATGAACAATTCTTTTGAGAATATGAAGTAATTATAGTTTATATTATATTCGACAAATTCAGCCAAAATTGGGTCAGCCCTACAAATTTTAATGTATATTCCTAATACAGAATTTAATTCGAAATCTTTTAATATGAAGCATTCTGAAAACGGGACATCTCCATTTTATTTTCATGTAATGCTTTTTCTACAAATAGCCCAGAATGAAGTGATAACTTACACGTGTACGTTCAGCATATAACAAGTGACCCCCTCGCCACATAGCTTTTCTGAACCGGTGAATAGTGTAATCCCTGTTGTTTTTATTCAAATCGAAAACTTTTTCACCTCGTCTTCTGTATGAACTATTTCGGTTATTATTCTGTGACGAGTTGTAACCATTACAGTAGTCAATATCATGCACCGTTGCTATATAATTTTGATGTGAAAAAGCATCGTTAAATAACCAACGGAAAAAGATATATCATGCAAATAAATGGATGTCATTTATCTTTCCAACAGTGCAAGCATATTTAGGGGACTCACAAAACTTTTCTTAAGGTTCAAATCTTTACGGGATTACAAACTATCGCTACTAATATTTGTCGTGTCGTGTCGTATGGAATAGGTGTGTTCCTAGGATTTTCTTTCTTTCTTTAATAGATAGGCTAATACAATAATTTCTGCTCAGTCATCACCGTTTACTCTTGTTCAACATTCACTATTCTTTTTTTTATCATCTTCTATTTGTACTGCTGCTTTTGCTTTCAATCGTGTCTTTATCCAGTTTAAATCTGTCTTTTATCAAATCCTGTTTAATGATTTGTCCTTTTCATTCGAGAAGATGGTTGCTCGAACGTCTGTCTGTCTGTGTTATTTGGTCACTAGTCGCTACTGGGTACAACCCACATGCGCCTGTTAACTAATTCATGCACTTAAGAGAGTAAAGGAGGATAGGATGTGAGAAATCGTATAGTCATAACTAGGCATTGTATTAAACTAGGGCCATATAATAACATTCACCCCAGCATGAGGTACAGGTATAGAAGAAATGTAGTTCACTTACATACTGAATCTCGCGTTAAATTTTTTTGTCTTTCCCTTGTCACCCAGTTGCATAGCAGAGAATGTAATACAAACAAAATATTACTATTCATCTTTGGGAAGCTTAGCCTATATGAAATTAGTTTATAATCTTGTCTAACTGTAGATTTTGCAGTTAACAGTTTGAGCATCCGGATTCTGCCAACATATTATTATTTATTATACTTGTTATTGAAACGTAATCACTCGTTCAGTACTGTGAGTGATTACAGGACGAGGCTAAAGCAACCAAAGCGTGGAACTAACTTTCCCTTTCAAATGGACCCGAAGATAGAGTTTTATCCCGTGTTCCCTTTTGAATTAATGGTATCTTAAACAGAGAAAGACAGAAGTTTTTCTTCTTCTTCTTGCTATTATTACATGTATTTAAATTTTAAATATATAAAGGTATACTTAATATTATGCTTTTAAAGTACTTGTAAACACTTTAATTATTTCTCTCTATCATATAAATATATGATAAATATATAAACTACTCACGTTTCTTCCAATAATTCAAATATTAATCATATTCATTGTAAATATGTATATTTTATCTTCTCATTTCTAATGCTATTTGTGTTAATGGAATTAGTAGTTGATTGAGGCACTATGCTACAAGCCGGAAGGTCGCGGGTTCAAGTCCCGATGAGGTCATTGGATTTTTTCAATTGATTTAATCCTTCCAGCCCTACTATGGCCCTGGGGTCTACTCAGCCTCTAACAGAATGAGAACCAGGAATATTCTTGGAATATTCTTGTGGGTAAAGGGCTGCCGGCGCGTAGGGCTGACAACCTTGCCGCCATCTATGAGCCGATTGTCTAGAAAATGTGGGAACCTCAACATCTGACAACCCTACGGGCCTCCACGGCCTCTTATAGGGATAGCTTGAATTTTCACTTTTTGTTATAACTATTATTATATGTAAATATATTATGTACGCGTGATTACTATACTTTCTCGCCGCATAATTGTATAACCAATGCAAATATACTTATTTTACCTTCTTCACCTATTAATGATAACTGATTTTTCATGGAATTATTATTATTTATATTATTATTATTATTATTATTATTATGTGTATTTCTCTATTCGTGCTAGCTTTGTAATTGGCCTCTGTGCTGCTAAGTTGGCACATAAATAAACATGAATTGAATTGAATTGAATTATTAGGATGTTGAGCTGCCACACGAATAAATAAGAAAAAATAAATGGGATTATTATTATTAACGTCTATGTGTGTATGTATGTGTATTGTTGTTTCTCACCACATAATGGAATAACCATTCGAAATGTACTTATTTTATTTTCTCACCTGTTAATGCTAACTTTAATTTTTCTTGGAATTATTATTAATTTAATGCCATTATATACGTGTAGACTGTCTTATTTGTATTTTATCTTTCAGTTATATCTGTATTTCTATGTACTCATGCCAACTTTGTTATTGGCCTGTGTGATGTTAAGTTTGCACGTAAATAAACACGAATTGAATTGAATTATTATTGTTATGTAAATAACCTTAACTGACCAAATTTTCACTTTGTGTGTGTATGTATGTTGTCTGTACAGTATTGACTCTGTAATTTGCCACTTTCTGTTGAAATTAGCATGTAATTAATTAATGAATTGAAATCATTTGAATTGAACTTAATTGAATTATATAAGTTCCCATAATTTGTATTTTGTTTGTAAGGTTTTTGTTTTTTCCTTCTAAGCACGCTAACTTCATGATTGTCCTCTGGGCTGTTAAGATTGCACGTAAATAAAAAAGAATTAAATTGAATTATTATAATCGTCGTTACTAAAATTATAATAATTATTTGTTTTAAACGCTTCCTTCCCATGTCCATGGCAGCTCCTAATGTTTTAGAGGACATGGAATATATAATTTGCGTAAGAGGAGGGAGTGTATCACCTCGATATATACTCGTACTTCCTGAAGTCTGTTCTTCTCTCTCGGAAACTTTACTCTTCGAATCTGTGCTCGGTATGCAGAGAATGCGCTATAACTAATGTTTGCTGTCCTCCTGCTACATGTACTCCAGCTGCTGATGTTGTATGTAGGGACATTTACCTATGTGGAACCGAAAGCATTTCCCTTAATGATATTTTATAATTCTACTTGTTACTTATTAATTATTAAATTATGAATTTTATTCAAGATTAATTTATTTATAAATATACTTCTGACCCAAATATTATTATATGAACGATACATGTTTCTTTATTTGTCTTTTTTTTTGTGCGTGTGTTTGTTTTCCTCTGTCTCTTTGCTCGTGCATGCTTTATAATTGGCTTTTGTGCTGTTGAGTAACCACGTAAATAAATAAAAACTGATATATTATTATTGAATTTAATTGAATTGTTATCATCAGCTGGGAGTGTCTTTGTAAAGACGTTGACATATTCAGAAAACAAATCATTTCACGCAGTTATATCTCTTATTAAATTTAATATGGAATGTAGTCATTTAAATTTCTTATCAGCCACCAAATTGTATTCAGTATGAACATGGCTGCGTATAATTCGTTTCATATTATTCACGTTCTGTATTGACTGGATTGAATCTATTTCAATTGGCCTATTTCTTTTGAATGATTTAAATTGATATTTCGTTTTGTTCTGTTCTTTTTCTTTTATAAGCTTGGTTTATTACTTTGGGTCTGTAATGTCTGTAATTGGCCACAAGGCTGTGTCAGTATGTAAACAAATAATGAATCGAAATTTAATTTTATTAGTGCTATTATTAATTACATTATTATTGTATGCTGCTCTAATTGAAAATCGAATTTTCCCTCCCTGTCACATTGTGGCTTTATCTGTGTGCGTTTGTTTCTGTATCTTTATTCAGGCTCACTGTGTAATTAATATAGACTATCATATTTTGTATTGTGTTTTTTAATTATTTGTGTATTTCTCTCTATTCGTGCTAGCTTTGTAATTGGCCTCTGTGCTGTTAAGTTTGCACGTAAATAAACACGAATTGAATTATTATTATTATTATTATTATTATTATTGCTGTCATTACTATTAATATTTGAACTCTTATTTACGTTTACGTAACCATGTAATGGACAGCAGCAACACAACAAACGTTTAGACGAAGAAGAACTTCTACGAGCGCTCACACTTCTTTGTTGAAGCTGACAAAGTTAGTGACTGATTACGCAGGACTTGGTTCAAAGGCATTCGTTCGGCTTCAAGGTTAATGCTAATGGCAGCTCTCTTATGACTTGGCAGACGTTTAATGATTACAAGCCATGCACTCTCTGGGAATCGAGATAGGGACTGAAGTCTCCACGTGTTATTTGGACTCCAGCCCGAACCCATTCGCAACATGTTCTGCTGAGCTGTGTTTCTCTGCACTTTTCCATGTCATGAACGTGAAATCTTTTTGGATTGTCCATTACAAACTTTCCGGGTTTATCACCAGTACTTCTCTGTATGATGATGATGATGATGATGATTCACTTTAATTCTTTATCAATTTGCGTACTGAGCTCAACAGCCAATGGCCACTTACAGAGACAGCAGCAATAAGACAACAGGGGGCAAAACAAAACAAAACAAAAACAACAAAGGAAAGAACAAAAACAAAGAAAACTGTATCAGCTGAGACTTCTTACAATTAAACTTAGTTATTCAAAATATCTGTACACTTACAAACTGCATTTGAAGCAGGGTAGTGGCTGAAGGAACAACTGAACATGGTAAAGTTACGTATGTTCTGGGTAGAAACACGAATACTGACTGTTTCGAGGACAAAGGGACAATATCTAGTGCCACTAAAGACGCTTATTAAAAACAAAGCATCGAAGTAATGAAGCCTGAGATGCAATGTTTGTCAATTTAATTTTTCCAATATATTGTCTTAACGATATTTCACATATTGAAAAAAATATATTATTTTAAATGGCTGCAAATTTGCTTTGTATTCGCTGTAGTTTATATGACTGTACGAGTGTGACGATAATAATTCAATTCAATTCAGTTCAATTCGTGTTTATTTACGTGCAAACTTAACAGCACAGAGGTCAATAACAAAGCTGGCATGAATACACAGAAATACAGAAATACCGAAAAAACAAAATAGAAATAAGACAGTCTACACGTATATAATGGCAATAAATTAATAATAATTCCAAGAAGAATTGAAGTTAGCATTAACAGGTGAGAAAAATAAAATAAGTATATTTCGAATGATTATTCCATTATATGATGAGAAAGGACAATACACATACATACACACACAGAAGTTAACAACAACAACAACAACAACAACAACAACAATAATAATAATAATAATAATAATAATAATAAAACTAATTCCTGGTAAGCACTCCATAGATTCACTGCAAAAAACAACTATCCTGGGAACATCACACATACTACGGAAAGTGCTACAGTGCGAAGCTTGAAGCCTGAGTGGTGAGGTGCATCACTGGTTCAAGAACAGGAATACCAGGAAATAAACCTGTGACAAAAGATGATAATAATAATAATAATAATAATGATAACCCAATTAATTCTTATTTATTCGTGCGGCAACTCAACATCCTAATAGTAATAATAATAGTACTAATATCTGACATTTGGGAATGAAATAAAAAATACATACAAAATTTTTAATCGAAAAACCTTAAGAAAACTGCCCTCGTAGCAGATCTTAGGTGGGAGATTAATATACGTAGGCAGAAGTAGGCAGAATGAGAAGTGTTTATTGGATTTAGCTGGCCCAGAATATGGTTCAGTGGTTACCTCTTGTGATCACGGTTCAGGTTCAGCTGATCTACTTTCACGGGTTGTGCCTGCTTTGTTGAAAGGCGTCGCAAAGAAAGAAAGCGAAACAGCGGTAGGCAGAGAGTTTCATATCACTTTTTAATAAATGGAGCCTTTATAATCCGTTTGACAGTAATAACCGTTGTAATGCTGACAAAGCTATACTTAAAATTCTGTGCTTTTTATATATTCCTGTAGGATCGCTTGTATCTTGAAAATGGACTAAGGCTATTTATGTAATTTAAATGTGCTTAAGTGAAATATAGAGCGAGAGGCTGGGAATGCCCTAGCACTAATCGCCTCTCCTAATATCAGCACTCGGCATTTGTAAACATTCGAAGCAAATTATGAAGCAGGACACGTCGCATTTGAGAGACATTTTAAATGATCACTAGAACCCGAGAGGTAACATATTCTGAGAATTTGTCATGAGAAAAGTACTTAGGGAAAACGAGTTTTTTTTTTGTTGCGTTTTACACATATATACTCTAAGAAACTAATCAATTGAGAGGAAGTTAAAATTTTATTTGGTTGATCCTGGTCCGTCACACTAGCAATGTTATAAAATATTACTAACTCCGTCCAGTGTGATTGATAAATGTTTTTTCCCCGTTTTAATCTTTCTTCCTTGACATGTTTCGGTTCGAGTATTGATATGTCCTTCTGAAGATGGTCTCTCAGACCGAAACATGTTAGATATGAAAGATTACAAAAGAGAAAAAAAAATTATCAATCACACTGGACGGAGCTGCTAACCTTTTAAAATAGGAAATTAAAAATAACTTTCTATGGGATCCCAAATAACTTCTTACTAAGTGGCGTTCTTTGCCGCGCCATAGCTCAAGCGGTTACTCGCTGGCTTCCCACCGCGGCGGCCCGGATAAACGACATATACTTAAAAACACTTGAATTATCTGTTTATTTATTTGTTTCAGAATATTTCAAGAAAAATTTTAGTTATTTTACATAAAGTATTTTTCTTTTTAAACATTAATTTATATGAAAGAAGAATGCGATAATATATTCTACTTCTATACACAAGTATTTCCTGATTTCATTAATTGCTATTCTGTGAACCTGAGTAATTTAAGTTATAATTTACTGATATTTGTTTTTAGTTTCTTGAGGTGAGTCGAGGCTGTGTCCAATTGGTACGTTGGCCACTGTTTGACCTATTGTACCAGCCCCGGATGATAGATAATGATGAATGTGGAGCAATCGGTGGAATGAAAATTGACAGGGGAAACCGAAGTACTTGGAAGAAACCTACCCCAGTGTTACTTTGTCCACCACAAATCCCACATGACCTCACTTGGACTGAAATCTGAGCCCCCGCCCGGGAAGCCGACGATTAACCGCCTCAGCTATGACACGGCCTCATTTACTGATGATACAAATTGATTTGTCTTTCATGCCATTAAGCGTATAACCTCACTGAATTTTGTCTTGTACGGCGTACCTCTGCTGAGAAACTGCGAGACTCATCTTTTACTCTTCTCTCAAACACCAGATAAATCGAAATAAAAGAGATGAGTTTATAGACTGATGATTTCGTGCTTGTCATGCAAAATGTTAAAACAGGCCGATTAAGGCTCCGATTCAGAAATTTCCGCTGCAAATACAACCCATTTCTTTACTTGTCTGCATTGTTTCGTTTTGCGCCTAACTATAAGCTTATAAATACCTGTCACGAAAATAAATATGATTCATTATGTTACGTCATAGCGCTTTTGCACTGGATCGCGATATAGCTATTTCAGTCATTAAGGAAAAGCAATTCTTTATTTTAGATATATATATATATATCTATAACTCCGTTGTAGCTATACGCATTAGAGCCCTCATCCACACAGCAGACACCAAAGGAAAAAAAAAAGAGTGAGAGAGATTGTATTCTGTCCAACGGTATGTTTTGAAAACANCACAGCTCTGTGGAGGGTAAAAGTTTGAATTTGCATGCGTTTGTGCAGGTTTGACTATCATACGCAGTAGTTGGACTCAAACATAGAGACCACATTCGTCTCTCTTGACTGTTCTCGTCGTCATCAGCAGCATATTGTATCACGAAAATACGGATGGTCCGTTAAAAGTTTACTGTGGAATGTAGACCCATTTCTGGGAAACGACCGCGAGGTAAGAAAAAATACAACAGCCGTTACTTAGTAATTGCTTCGTAAACAAGCGTGTTTCTACGGCAACAATTGAATACAACAGAGGAACGGTGTTTTCTGTGCGGTCCGTACCAACATGTTATACACGTAATCATGGTAGTGAAGTGGAGTCAGTTGGTTGGTGGGTGTCTGAGTTAGAGAATTGATGGGGCTCAGTCGTTGTGAGCTGTTGCTGTGAGAAGCTGCTAGCCGAGGCACGGACAGAGTTCGTGAACCCAGAGGAAGGGGAATGTCCGCCGTTGAAAGCCGCTACCGAACAACGGCTAGTGAAGACGTGACTGTGGACATTAGTACGTGTGTTTGTGTAATAGTGAATTGTAAAATGTAGTCAAGCGCTGTACCAAAGAGTCCAATAAATCCAATCGTCAATCAGAAACCCTTCTGAAGTCAGTCACGTGACAATAGATTCCAGTTTCACATTCTGCCTGAAGTCTTACATCAAGCAAGAAACCTGGAGTTTTCTCATTCAATATTGATTAATTTATCACATGAAAGAATAGAATTCCATCGAGTGTAAACGTATAGCCTACAAAAAATTATTCATGATACTTGAATATCTAGCTGATTTGGACCCAAGACAAACTTATATCTGCAGACCGACACTCAGCCTATTATTATAAGCTATCTCTAGTAGAAATCATTAGGGAGGCAGGTACTACGTCCTTCTCTTAACAACTACATAAGGTTTCGCAAATTATTATAATGTTTTAAACCAATCAGTTTTAATACTCACACCTGAAATTAGTTCCTTCAGCGTTTCTATAATAAGAAGTGTGTAAAATATTTCCATCCTAGCATTGGTTTCTGTGCTGATAATGTACAGTAGTGGCCGAAATATATAAGGCAGAAAATATGGTATTTATTTAATTATTATAATTGTTGCACTTGATAGAATTCTACTTTTTCGTGTATTAATATGATGTAACGATGAAAACGTATATGTATAAATTATAAGTTTAGAATTTTAGTCTCGGGATTTTTACTTGCGAATACTCATTACAATGCCCAGGAAAATATTTAAACCTAGGGAGAACGAAATGGGTAAGAAACGAAGACGAAATGCATTATTTATGCTTGCTATTATTAAGATACAAAAATTTGGGCCTATATGATGGGCTGGGCATGTGGCTAGAACAGGCGGGATGAGTAATGCATATAAAATTTTAGCGGGGAAATCCCATGGAAAACGCCCATGTAGAGAACCGAAAAGAAGAAGGAAAGAAACATTAATGTGTATCTTTGGAGATAAGTTGCGATGATGAGAGATGGATGTAGCTGGCTGAGAATAGTATCCAGTGGATGACTTTATACACGTATATTAAACCTCGTTGGCTCTGTATGTACCAGCTGCTTTGACATACTAAATCTCTGTTTTCTGGCCACAGTGTGTTTATGTGCGTGGTATGGTTCTCATATTGAACAGTACTGGCCAATTGGTCTTTATGAAGGAGAAATATTGTGTTTCCTGTGATGCACGAACTGAATTTTTATGTTATTTAGAAGAAATTCAGTCTTGAAAGGTTCAGTCTTCACACTTACATACTACAGTTATGCATAGAGAGTTTAAGTTAATATTATTTATCACAGACTATAAAAAGTTGTCCCTGTGCTTAACTAAATAAGCACTGCGCCATGAATGCGTATGGGGGAATGGATGTATAGATCCACGATTTCCTGACCTCGGCACTAGCTGGAGGTGAGTGGTCAGCTTCACGCCCCGGCCGCTTTACCAACAGGGAAAGAGTCCCCAGTAACCATTGTATAGGAGTCTGGGTTGGCCCCAGAGCCGGTCTGGACGACTGAGAAGAGAAAATTCTTGATCGTACCTGGACTCGAACTCCAACCCTTCTGTCGTCCAGTGGGTAGCCAGTCGCTATGCTGACTGTGCTATCCCGGCTCCTATAATAAAGTGTAGATTTCATATTTTTAGCTTTCGGAACTGACATTAAAGAAATAGTTTGGTGGATCAGCACGTACTCAGCTGCTACTTGGCCTGTTTCGAACTCGTTGTGGACTTATGCATGTCTGGCTCTAAGCCGGAGGAACATAATGTACTGGCCGGGCCCCATCGTGAGTTACGTGCACCTTAACTTAATGACTTAATAAGAACCCATTACTAATTTTGGCATGCGTTTTCGAGACCTTTGGTTCTCAGCAAGGGCAAGCAAATTACTGATCCATTTTACTCGTGTTTCCCGGTGTTATCAGAGCACGTGGGTTCTCGCTCTTATTACAACAGTTTCGAAATAAATAAAAATTCACTTTTCTTTGGCAGTCGCTTTTATACACACACAGATAGGCTGATGTGCGTTTCGAAACGTTTTCGAAAGAGAACTCTAGAATATACAATTCTTATGTCTCCCAAATGTCATTCACACCGCTGTGTGTGTTATTAATTGCAAAAAAACTTATCGCTGTCCAGCGCCACTTTTCTGTTACTGTCAACATTGTAGTAAAGTGCCCCTTTTTGTCAACAGCTTCTTATTTACCCCTTGCTTCTCTTACTTTTCGACACTGAAGATGGAAACAACACTTTCCTTCGAAACGTCAGTGAACTTATGCCGGACTACATAACTTCATATCACAGAAGAACGTACATTTTTTATAGTCACTGCTGTGAGGACCTCAAATCCAGCAGTGCTCTGTTAGTATTAATATTGTGTATGAAACTTATGAATTATGCATGCAAAACGTGAGTGACCAAACTAAAGCTCGCGAACCGGATCCGGCTCGCAACAGCTTTCGCATTTAGAGTGAGAATTTTTTTTTTCAATATTTACTTGCACGTTTATTTCAAATCAACAATTCGACATAGCAGATTTTTAAGTTAAATGATTAACTCAACGCGAAATATAGCACATTAAGACCGGCAACGTTGCTATACAGCGAATGTGTTAAGCAGCACCTGCTTGATATGCAAGCTGTTGTACCTTATTCAGCGTGGGGACATCTAGGGTCATTCCTGGTGCAGATGAAATACATGTCAGGTCTCAAAATTCGCAACCACAATTATAGAGACAGAACCATAACAGTGATGTACATACAGTGGCGCCCTCGTTTAAAGCAACAGTGAGATTCTCAGCTGTTTGTATTCAGTATAACGTTCTTGATGGGTGAAATAATTGGTTCGGAAACGGCATCTATTGATAGCTATGAAGTAGTGAGAATATTCTAGTCCTAACAAATGTGAATAGTTATCTTCATAAAATTTATGCAACCTAGCAACAGGATCAGTAAAGTGGAGTGCATGTTGTTTATCAAAGTACCTACTTACCTACCACTTGGCGCTACAGCCCTGGGTGGGCCTTGGCCTCCTCTACAATCAGTCTGCACAACCAATACGTGCTGCCATTGGAATGGACTCACGCATGATGACTGTCAGCAAAGTGTGGGAAGAATACTGTTTCCTCGCAGATATATGATCTCGAAATTTTCATTACTTTTATTTTCAACCAACCCCAGTCACAATAAAGATAGACCAAAAACAACTGGAGAATGTGAAACGTTTTAAATATTTGGGTAGCTTGTTAACAGATGGTGGAAGGTGTACATGTGAAATTAAATCTAGGATTGCCATAGCAAAAGCTGCATTTAGCAAGAAGAAGAATCTTTTTACCAGCAAATTGGACTTAAATCTGAGGACGAAACTAGTGAAATGCTACGTTTGGAGCATTGCTTTGTATGGGGCTGAAACATGGACACTTAGGGCAGTAGATCAGAAATACCTGGAAAGTTTCGAAATGTGGTGTTGGAGAAGGATGGAGAAGATCAGTTGGACCGATTATGTGAGAAATGAAGAAGTGTTATTTAGAGTCAGTGAGCAGAGGAATATCCTACACGAATTAAGAAAACGGAAGGCTAATTGGATTGGTCATATCTTACGCGGCAACTGCCTTCTAAAAGAAGTTATTGAAGGAAAGATAGAGGGGCGGATACAAGTGACCAGAAGACGAGGAATAAGACGTAAGAAGATGCTGAATGACCTTGGGGACAGAAGAGGATATTTTCATTTGAAGGAGAAAGCTCTAGATCGCATCAAGTGGAGGAACTGTTTTGGAAGAGACTATGGACCTGTCGTCTGACAGATTACAGATGAATGAATGAATATGATCTAGTTCTGTGTTCAAAATCTGACACGACACAACCTCCATGTTCAAGAATTTACTTTCAACTGCCACTTTACTTAAAACCATGGAGGATATTATCTCAGTTGTAATGCAGATGCAAGAACAGAGGGAGGTTGGTTTTGAGTCTGAAAAATACAAAACAAGTTTTTACACCCCAAAACAAGCTGCACCAAGCAGTGATTCGTTTAAGTTTTCAGTGACATATAACACAACCAAGGACAATTAACGAACTCTGACAGTGAACTTGTGAAGAAGTAGTTTGCACTGGAGGCAGACCATCGGATGCAAATACATTGACGGATAAAATACAGACTTTCGTGTACTCCACTATAACTTTGGATAAGAGTACTGGCCCAAGCGATACAGCTATTGATAGTTGTACCAGGGACGAGCAATCAGTTTGATGTTGTTACTGAATTACTTACTATGCAAGCGTTGAGCGACACAATAACTGGCGCAGACTTGCATGAAAGCCTGTCAACAACTTTGAACGACATAACTTATAGAGCAACAAGTTAATCAGTTTGACCACACATGGATCAGCGACTTTGGCAGGTAATCCTAGGCATTTTGTAAAGGATATGAAATAGTATACACGATATATGTCGCAATCAGGAAATACTGCATATTCATTGTAATATTCACCAGGAGGCAGGCTGCAAAACTGCTTTATATATGAGCCATGTTGCAACCAATGATGGCTTATGAATTTCATAAGAGGAATACCTTCGATCCTTTTGTGAAATACTAAAAATAGATAACCGTTTTTAGTAAGAACTAAAGTAAGTCTATACAGCCATGTGTAGCAAAGAACTTGGATGTAGTGCCGATAATGGTGCTCACAAAACCATATGCACTTAAATATGAAAACATTCGTTTTATTTAGTAACATTTCTGATATAACAGAAATACCTGGGTAATTCTTAAATTATAACAACAATATATAAAACTATTAAGGATCTAGCTATTAATTTTAGAATAATATTAGAAAATTAATTCCTATGTGTGGAGTTCAAGCAGTTGTTATTATGCTCATTTTATGAAGAAATTCCTTTTATTAAACTTAAAAGATCATTTCATTCTGGACAATTCTTAATTGGACTCTATTTTAATTATTTTCATCCCTCGGTTTTTCTAATATCGGTTTCAATTGTATTCTCACGTGTTAAATATCAGAGCGCCGATCACGATAGCCGAGCGGTCTAAGACACGTACTGTCTTCGCTCGCTTGGAAACCGGGTCCGTGGGTTCGAATCCCACTCAGGGCATGGATGTTAATTTGTGTGTGTGCGTTTTTCTATGTTTGTGTATAAGTAGAGGCCTTGCGAAGAGCTGATCACCCGCCCAAGGAGTCCTACCGAATGTGTAAGTTCTAGAAAAACCGAAGAGAATGGGGAAGTTCATGGAGGTAGGTCTAGGCCGTCTGGGGCTGTAGTGCCAAGGAAGAAAAATATCAGAACACAAAATCATTTTCATTTAATTAATTTATGGCTTAATTAGAGACTGCGTCAGTCCATTATGAAAACAAAGGTCGCGATTCTGCCATTTTTATTCTGTAACATAGTACATAGATGTCTCTGAATAAGCAAACTACATTTAAGGTGCAGCAGTAAATACAGATAATCATGTTTTGAATCTGAGGAGTGAATACACATATGCCGCTCATTCATTAAGGAGTAAGGTACGTTCATTCCTCGCCATTCATTATGGGGCCAGCCTGATTACCAACTTTGTTAGGCTAGACCCCAGCTAACAACACGCCCAATTGCCTGCCCGCCTATGCAGTGATTTCTTCGATCGTTAGACGCAGCAAGAATCATTACTGATTGATGTTAGGCAGTCAATCTTTCCGTATATATACAGTCATGTTTCGTTAATGATCGTTAGGAATTACAGTTTGAAAGAGATTTTCCTACCTCCCCTTTTTGTACAGCCGACAGAAATTAAAATAACTATAAGAGCCCTTTTGTAGCAAAAGCCCTAATAACGCAACCGATAACATCGTGACCATTAAACACAGTAAATACATGGACTGTATTGTGCTAATGGGCAAATAGCACTAATCAACAATATTAATACTGTCAATGAGCGGAAATGGCTCAGTCAATAAAGTAACTGGCTGCTAGCCTGAAGGACGGAATGCGATTCCCAGCAGGGCACGTTATTGTGTCCTCACCGTCATTGTTTTCCAGACCAGTACTGAGACTCGTGCAGTCTCCTTCCCAAAGGGTATCTATATTTTCTACGAGATAAAGTAGACGGAACAGGAGGCTACCAACTCATTTCCATGTATTTCAGAGCTTAAAAATGCACGGAGCTTTATATTACCTCTCTCACATGTCGCTTTGGCGCTGTGCTTAAGCGAAGAGATAGAATTGCCTTTGCGTTTATTCGTACTATAAATCAGAAGCATATTAAAATTACTGTATTCTGATGTAACGTCGTTCAATCTGAAATGTAAACTTTTCGATCATCAAGACAGAGGGAGCGTGTTCCTCCGTAACGTCGTTAAAAATCTACTGTTCTCCTTGGAATTGTATCCCGACGTCCCGCTGTCAGGACTTGACGGTCGGCTGGGTGAGCCTTGTAAAACGTAAGTAAAGCTATCCCTGTAACAGGCCGTGGAGTCCCATAGGGTTGTGAGACGTCGAGGCTCCCACATTTTCTAGACAATCGGCTCATAGATGTCGGCAAGGTTGTCAGCCCTACGCGCCGGCCGGCCTTTATCTCCAAGAATATTCCTGGTACTCATTTCTGTTAGAGGCTGAGTCGACCCCAGAGCCATATTGCGGCCGGAAGGATTAAGTCAACTGAAAAAAAAATCTAATGACCTCATCGGGACTCGAAACCGCGACCTTTCGGCTTGTATCGTAGTGCCTAAATCAACTACGCTACTGAGATCTCGAAAATAATAATGACTTCAACCACGCAAAGTTCACCTACACACAAACATTTCCTGTATCCTAAGTACAAACGTGTTAATGATACTGCAGCGTGACCGTATTTATGTAAATAGAACTAAAATTGAAGAATTTTGTCTTCTGTTTTATTTAGTCCGTTTCGGATGAACACGTCGCTTTTTTCTTCTCCCGTCTACATAAACACTACTGTAAGAACTTCAAATTACACAGAATTGAAGTTGTTTTACATAATTATATTAAGGAAACTTAAACAAATTGTTACAATCTCCAAATTATGAAGAATTTCTGATAATGATTAGAATAATACTAAAATGTACAGAAAAAGGAGCTTTGTTTCTGCTATGATGGTATTGCAGATCTTTGACAAAATGGACGGTGGGACGCAAGCTGCAAGATGGGAATCACTGATCGTAGCTGGAGAAATACAAGCGAATCTTCAAGAAACTTGGTGTGAGAATCTGCGCTAAACTCAGCTGGTTCAGAATATGGGTTTCTGAGCGCCGAGACAAAACTGGCCGGGCGTGAATATTTTGGTGACAGTTTTGTAACTCGACGCGTACTATCGTCAGAGCAAGCACAATAGATCACTGTAGGTCGCGGTGCAAGGGCCGATAAGGCCCACCCCTTATACATGCATCTTCAGAGTAGAATATGGATGTGGTCCTGTCCTCCGAAGAGCCGGAACACTGCTAAGAACTTCAGCTCTCACACATGGTGAGGTTTTGTGACTTCTGCTTCGTATTCGGAAATTCACGGTTTCGAATCCCAGCCCTGAGGACGACTCTCATGACTGAGTTTTCTCTCCAGTTTCCTCAGTCCCTCCCCACAAATTCTTTATTAGTACATCAAACTTGGTTGCCTTCCACATAATTTCCAATTCGTTATTCACTAATTATCCTACCATTCGAAGCTGTAGCCTATAATATGAACTACTGAATGCATCGTTAATAAAATACAGGATGATTCCAAATTATTGTCGGTGTTTCAGTTTATAGGCCACGGGAACCCCGACAATAATTTAGAATCAATCTGTAAAAACATACTCGTAATTTCCACCAATTTTATGTCTCGATCCAGGATCGCAGTAAACATTGGAAGCCTAGTTTTATGACAGTTTAGCAGTAGCCATGATATATCTTCGATTAAAACTGCTTTTCCCAAAATTGGATTAGAAATTTGGGTATAAAGGACTGATAAATATTTTAATGACATCAGATCCAGAGCATTTAAGTGTATAGTAGGTTTTGGAATGTCGGGATGGCGTAGTCGGGGTAGCGACTGGGTACAGGCTGGACGACCGAGGGGTCGGATTTAGAGTTCCGGAAAGGTCAAGAATTTTCTATTGTTCACGTCTTCCAGACCGGCT
This sequence comes from Cryptotermes secundus, assembly GCF_002891405.2. Lineage (NCBI taxonomy): Eukaryota > Metazoa > Arthropoda > Insecta > Blattodea > Kalotermitidae > Cryptotermes > Cryptotermes secundus. The sequence continues at coordinate 57,189 of NW_019734350.1, forward strand.
CTGAGATCCACTCAGCCTCCTATACAATGGGTACCAGGAGATCTTTTCCCGGAACTAAAGCGGCAGGGACGTGAAGCTGACCACTCATCTCCAACTAGTGCCGAGGTCAGGAAAGCATGGATCTATGCATTCAGTCCCCCATACTCCTTCATGGAGTAGTGCTTAATAAGTTAATCACAGGGACAAATTTACCTTTTTAGTAGGTTACGAAAAATTAATTACGGAAAGAAATGTAAATGTTTAACATTAATCATTTCGTTGCTATATAACATGTACAGAGTGTAACATAAAATTAAATGTGAATAATGTAAAATTTACAAATGCAATATAATTCTCGTTCTCATGTTCTTCACAAACTACTGCAGATCGGACCGATGTTTATTTGAACTTTCCGTCTCAAAGTGATCCCAAGGGCAGTTAGTTCAGCCATGGATATCTTACTAGCGGGACACTGTATAAATTCTTAAGAAAGACAGTCTGCTTTTGTTCTAATAAAGTGCCGAACCTAATAATATAATTAAAAATAAATTACAATAGAACTATCTTAATTCAGTAGTGAAAAATAGAAATTATCACTGACATTTAGAAACAATAACAATGCTTAGTGAACAGAATGATGACAACAGGATAACGGCTAGTATAAGTCTCCCACTTCTTTTGTTGCGTGTTATTGGCTGCGCAGTATCTCTAATCAAATAAACGGACATTCCCCTTTCCTCAGAAAAGTTCGAACAAGAGAAACCTTCGTAAGTTTTAAGGTTTTCACGGCGATGACTATGAAGAAAGTCGTCTTCTGGGTTTAGGCGCCGTGTATTCTTCGTTTTGGCCAACGTTTCGGAGGAACGTATCGCCTCCATCTTCAGAGCAGTTGAATGGCTTGGAATGCAGAGAGCAGTAGCTGTAGTGATAGGAAATGAAAGGCGCAGCGCCTTTCTTCAAGAGAAACCTTTGTCTGAACTTGATATATCGACCACAGCCATAATCTTTCCGTTTCTTCGCGTAATGCATTTGGTGCTGTATAATAATTGGATGTTGGTATGTGGCCTATATATGTTTTTCTTCCCCATCAGCAGTTGTAGCCAATATCCTTCTCCACCCCGAGCGATATCTTCTTCTAATAGGATTATAATGATAAGCTGTCAGGAGGAGGCGACTGTATGGAACCTAACAGAAGAAGCAGTATCATATTATTGATTACCCTGCTGATCAGACTTACATTAGAGACTAATCCATCAACAAGAAGCCACTCCCAGACCTGGCGAGAATGAGTTCTCCCCCTGTTGCTCGTTTTCCACTCCCAGACACTTCATTTTCAGTTCTTTGTCCTTCGTCTGCATCCACTTCCCTTTTGTTTTATTGCGACTTCTACAAACAAATATCTCGGTACGAACCAAAAATCTGTGACGATAGCACATATTATGCTTCTGAACTTTATCCATCTTCCTGATTTTATTTAAGACGCACCATTCCGGAGGCTGGACTCTATCTCAGTCTTCCAATTGAAGCCCAAATAGCTCTGTCGATAGAGCCAAACTGAGTAGGTTTTGCCTGAAGACGCGGATTCAATCCAGTCTCCGAAAAGCTATGTTTTAAATAAAAACAGGACAATGGATAACGTCCAGAAACATAATATTTATATTAAATATATCGATACTGCATCTTCTGTCGACTCATAGATACTTAAATTTCAATATTTTAGTCTATTACCTGCGTAGTGTCTTCAGGAGGGCACGCAGTAGCGTAGTTGATTGAAACACTGTATTAAAAGCTCGAAGGTCAGTTTCGATTTCCGATTAAATCATTGAATTTTTCAGTTGACCTAATTCTTCCAGCCGAGGTCAAGAATGGTGCAGCTATAACTCCGCTCCCCATCATATGTTCACGGCATTCTGATCAGTTAATTGAGAACAGGGACAAATTTACCTTACCTTTTGTGTTGCTGTTTCTTTCCTAAGCTGTACGCCATCATCACAAACTTATGTGATCTGCTTTGATATACGAACCATCTATAGTGTAACGTCAGATTGAAAATTTCGAGAAACATGACTTTAGCTTGCTCTTCCTTACAACGTCGCATCCTGTAAAGTGGAAACATGTCGATGTTGAGGGTTAGGAGGGGGGCTAAACTTGAATCATGGTCAGTAACCGCCTCAATCGCCCAGTTAGACCTCTGCGTGTGAGGGAGGTTGCGGTCAGTTGACAAACTGCGGCCCAGCTCAGAGGTTTAGACTCTTGGGGTGGGAGGTGTGATTATTACAGTATAAACTCGATGGATGGGACACTGAAGGTCGAAGAGTGTAAGTGGTTGGAGGTCACCAGCTTCCTCCAACTCTAATTAGCTACAACCAATAGAGCCCATGCTGTCCCTTGTCTCCAGTATTAATCGGGCATAGGGATTGTGCGTTAAGCCGTTACAACCTCGCTCTGTGCTCAGACTGACCTTTTGTATTGACGTCAGTTCCAAACTTCTGAGGATATTCTAGACTAGAATTATTTGTTCGGTTCCTAACTTTTAAAGAAATTAAAAATAAAAGAGCGCAATTGAAAAGAATAAAACCTTAATTTGGAACCCATCCCTTGAACTATTCACATTAAATAAAAATAAACAAAAATAAAAACATCTTAAATTACATATAAGAACTTAATTACACTTCATGGCCGTGCAATAGCTCAGGCAGTTAATCGTCGGCTTCCCAACGCGGCAGTCCGGGTTCGATCCAAATTCAAATCCTGTGGGATTTGTTGTGGACAAAGTGGTATTGGAACAGGTTTTCTCCGAGTACTTCGGTTTCCCCTGCCAATTTTTATTCCACCAGTTACGTTGGTGTTGTCTGGATGTTACGTCTTTATGCTTTTTATTTCAAGAGGTGTTCATGGTTGTTGGATGAAGACTGGAGCATTTAATTAGATTAAATATTAGTTTTCCAAGAGCTTGTCTTAGTAACATGAGTTGATTCATTATATTCAGATCACCTTGTGTTTTTTTTCCATTCTATCGGCTATAGTTGGTTTTTATGACGTCCGGACCCTTTTCTTGATAGTTTTCGACTACTGGCGCGACTCATGTCTCCTCGTCCCCATGCGTTCTACATATCCATCCCACTTCGAAGTCCTTAATTTAATAGTGGCTACTTATTTGGTACAGTACACATTTTTATGCGTATGGATGTAACTTTTATTTCCTCTTGTAACTTCTTTTTGTTGTACCCAAATATTTTCCTCAGCAATTTATATTCAAGCACTGCCAATCTGTTCCCTTAGGACAAGAAACCAAGCTTCGTATCCGTAGGTGGAATCACGTGAAGCAAAATGTCTGTTACGTTTAATATATCAATAATAATAGTGACTCTTGAAAGCGTTTTTCTCGTTATAAGAAATTATGGACAGAGAATTGAAAACGGTCAGAGCTACACGCAAGACTGATAAAGCCAAGAACTAGTAATTTTGACTTTTCATGTGTACAGCAATGAAGTGTCACTATAATTTTGCAAATGAGTCCATAGGTAGACGGACTTTATTTTATCTTTGATATAAAACCTTTTCAACCAGTACAATAAAATGACCGTTAGCCGATACACTCTTTTCTCGTCATAATGGATACAGACGTTAGGAACGTTTGTGTTCTTAGGAATGATATCACTGGAACATTTCGTCACCTTAATTCTTGACGGCTCTATCTTCATTTACCCATATTTCTTTCCCAGATTATGCATGCATTTAGTTCCTTCTGGCATGATATATACGTAACAACGATTAAACTGAATAAAATCACAATAGAAGTTAGAAAATTAATTCATCTTGTTCTGTCCTCTGTGTTCATTGCTCTTGTTCCAAACATAGCAACCTACTTCTCTCTATTTCACAAAATGTTGAGATAGAACCATTAGGAAACAAGGTAAAATGAAAAAGCTATCCCTGTAAGAGGCCTTGGAGGCCGTACAGAGGTGTGAGATCTCGAGGCTCCCACATTTTCTACACAGTTGGCTCGTAGATGGCAGTAAGTTTGCCAGCCTTAAGCGTCGGTCGCCCTTTATCCCCCAGGAATATTCCTGGTATTAATTTCTCTTAGAGGCTGTGTCGAACCCAGGTCCATAGTGCGGCTGAAAGGATTAGGTAAATTAAAAATCCACCTCGCCGGAATTCGAACCCGCGACCTTCCGGCATGTAGCATAGTGCCTCAACCAACTACGCTACTGCGTGCCCACATTAAGAAACAAAGCGACCTTTTTAATTCCCCATCAAACCGGTGTGACTAAGTACGAGCAGCTCCACAGAGCAGAAATGAAGGCACTTGACATTCACACGCACCGCGTCTATAGCGTATATTTCAATATTTCAATATTTCACTCCCATCTAGTCCTGGGATTGCCTGCGGATTTCCCGACAAATGCTTTTACGAGTTTCCGATTTCCGCCACACCTGCCCAGTACCCTGCCCATGTCCCTAGATTAATATTATTATTTCTTCTTACGTGCAGCACCAACACTGCCAACTAACGGGCCTCATATTGCACGACTATTGTTCGATTCCATCAAGCCTTCAATCCGGTGGGTAATTAAGTCCGATTCCCTGAGATGAAGTGACAGGTGGTTGGAGAAAAATGTATAATGGAGAGCTTCGTAACTTGTACTCTTCTTGAAGTATAATTAGAATATTCAAGTCAAGGAAAATGAGGTGGGCAGGGCAGGAAGCACGAATGGGGAGAATACGAATGCATATATATAATGGTGGGGAAATCCAGATGGAAATAGACCACTTGGAAGATCAAGAAGTAGATGGATGGACAATATTAAAATGGATCTTTCAGAGATAGGACGGGGTGGTATAGACTGGATGGATCTGGCTCAGGATAAGGACGAATGGAGGGCTCTTGTGAACACGGTAATGAACCTTCGGGTTCCATAAACTTCTGGGAAGCTCTTGAGTAGTTGTACAACTGACTGCTTCTCAAGAAGGGCTCAGCTCCAAGAGTGATGTGAGTGAGTGTTCGATTCCACCAAGACATCAATCCGTGGGTAAGTAAATCTTACTCCCTGAGATAAGGTCAGCTGCTGAGCGTAACCTGTCATCCAGTGCAGAGGTTCAAAACGCGTTGATTCATATTTCAACGTGTTCAGTGTCCCTCCATGGCTTTGAGAGGCACGGAGATCGTGCAGTTGTGACGCGGTCTGCATACGAGAGTGACACTGTTCCCCTGTGATAAGCCCACCTCCTTTCAAATATTATGTCACAAATACATTTACAGGAATATTTGATTGGGGAATGAATCGATTAAGAAACTAATCGAGTTGTTGCACTTAAATATTTATGTGGTGCTTTTCGTGTTTCATTTTTCCTTCATATTTTTCCCTCCTCCTGCTCCCACTTTGGAGCACGTGGCTGATTTATCAGTTTCATGATCATTTTACATACGGTAGGACTCCTTGGACGGGTGATCAGCTTGTCACAAGGCCCCTACCTAAACACAGGTAAACACAGAAAAAAGTACACGCACACCAAACATTCATGCCCTGAGTTGGATTCGAACCCATGATCCCGGCGTCCGAGCGTGCGAAGACAGTACATGCTTTAGACCGCTCGGCTACCGTGACCAGCATACTACTATATATTGATAAGGGAGAAATCATATATATATTCTAGAACTTCTAAAAAGTTACATCATGACGACTTTGGGCGTAGCATCATCTAAGGTTCCTTTATAAGTCATTTGCTGAGAAAGCGACTATACACAGATTCATGAGAAAATAAAATTACGAGTACATTCTTTTGAAGTTTCCCCCATCTACTGTACAATACATATACCTTTCATAAGTTGTGCATAAGTAAATAAGCCGAGACAAGTCCATAAAGATTGATAAGATTATAATGTATGTACAATCGATATGCAAATTATTGTAGCCAGACGCCTCATTTTAGCCGAGTCTTGCATGTTAACTGTAACCGACCCCGATATGGCGTCCAATTCTTTCTTCTCCTTGTACCCACACCACCACTCCGTCACATAACTCTTTTATTACAGTGTGACATGGGCTCAAGAGACTTTCTTTCAATTTCTTTTGTCTTGATGCAGCTATCAACCAGCCATTTCTCAGCCATGAGAGAAACTCCCTTCGACACATATGCCTATGTCTCATGCCATATATAAGTTGTTTCTCACCATACGATATGGTAATTCAGGTTTTCTCGCGCTAATTGCGTCTGTTCCTCGATTTGTAACATGCATGTATGAAGTTTCAGAAGAGATCTAATGTATTTCTCACAATGTAACACGGCCATAGGTGGCATATGTAGGTGTACTGTGTTATGGCGCAAGGCTTCGTTGAGTAGTCAGTTAGAAATCAGGGCTGTAAGGAATAATAGAAATGGTAAGAGCAAATTAGGCCGGTCACTGTTTCCGAGCGGTCTAGGGTATGCACTGTCTTCGCTCGCTCGGAAGGCGGATCGTGGGTTCGAATCCCACTCAGGGAATGGATGTTTATTGTTAATATGTGTGTGCTTTTTTATGTGTTTTTGTACAGGTAGATGCCTTGCAACGAGCTGATCACCGGTCCAAGGGGTCCTAACAAATGTCTAAGATCTAGCAAACAGAAGTAAAGGTAAAGAACTAGCCTCAGTCACTTGATTGAGGTTAGCTGCTTCTAAGGGACCCAACAGAATAGGTGTTTTTCCCTCACCTGAGGACGGAAACAGATCCAGTTTCCGAAACATCGTGTTTTTCTTAGTTATCTTAAAAAAAACTAGGACGATGGATAAAGTCCGAAAACCCAATATCTCTGTGTGTTATACACCATCGTCAGAATCCTATAGTAACTACTTGAGCCACTGTTAGTTTCTCAATAAAGAGATAGTGCTGAAAATCACTGAGGTAGTAAAAATATAATATTATAAAACAGCAGCACGGAAGAAATTATGAGACAACAGGACTGGACAGTTGCTGCCTTAATCACATTTTGTTTTTAATTAAATGTGTAGAGAAGTATTTTATTTCAAAGCCCTTGTCAGAGCAACTCAGATCATATGTTCAGAATTTTAGAGCAGTGAATACCTGTACGGGAGGGACAAGCCTCAAAATGGCGTAACATAGAAAAATCACAATTTATAATTTGGGGCATGTCCGATTATGGGAGACTGCATCAAGCAGAGTCACCTTTGCCTGCAGATTATTAGTAAGAACTAAAATATTGTGACGATGGTGTATTAATACAGTTATTGTGTGTTTGGACATTATCCATCGTCCTGTTTTTATTTAACACACGACGTTTCGGAGACTGGATTATGTCTCCGTCATCAAGTTAAAACCCCCTCAGTTGGGCCCAATCGATAGAGCTAGACCATATTCTAGGACGATGGCTAATATCCGAAAACACAATAACTTTATGCAGATTGTTGTATGTTCCGCTTTATTATCGTACTGAAGATGGAGGCAGTACTTTCCTTCCAAAAGTTTGCAAACCTCTATCAGACTGCATGGTGTCACACCCCAGGAATAGTGTCTTTCCAGATGTATTTAAATAAAAATAAGTACGGACAATTTTAAATTTGGCTATAATAGGACACATTGACGGAATCTGGCCTTCAAAGGATCTGACTTCTTGGTTTTCAGACTAAGGATCGTTCTGTCCGAAATTGAAGCCTGTAGTTTATCCTAGTGTATTGCATGAGGACATAATCCTCTCTTGAACTTCAGCAACTAATCTGCTTCCTTACCCTCAGACTAAGAGAGAAGATAGACCAACTGAAAATCAAATAAAGAAGAGGTAGGAACAGAAGTGGTTCAGTAGTGTTTTCATTCCCCCCTCCTCAGGAAGGATCTGTACCATTTATCCTTCCCATGCCAATTAATCATTAAACAACTTTGCATGTGTATGCTGATTCGAACAATACATGAAATAAATCGGGACTGATAGGAATTGTATGCCTATTCCCAAAGGCGATCCATTGACCAGTTTATAACAAGGGGTGAACAACAGAGAATATTGGTCAGACGAGACAATAGTCTGGAGCTATGAATCGGAAAATGCTCCAACAAATTATTTCAGAGCTTCGGCTCAGAAATATTGATTGCTAATTTCGTTTGGTGACTATCAATTCTTTCAGATTTTAATACTGCACAAAGGTGTTAATTTCAGTGATTGTAATTAAACAAACTTAGACGCGCTAGTAATAATCAGATTCCGGTCACAGTGGTCGCGTAGTCTAAGATAAAACCGTCTTCGCCTGCTCAAACTCCGGGGTCGTGGTTTTGAATCCCACTAGAGACATCTATGTCTGTGTGCTGTTGCTCTGTGGACAGGCAGAGGCCTTGCTGCGGGCTGATTCCCGTCCAAGGAGTCCTACTGGCTGTTTGTAGAATTGAGAAACTGAAAAGCGGCCAAGACCCAACAAAGGGCTGCAGAGCCATAGATACCTGTAGACCAGGCATGTCAAACTCAACTTGTACAGAGGGCCACCTCAGCCCTATAAATAATAATCTAGGGCCGCACTTCAAAATACAAATATACATTANTTCTACTAAAATTTTAATATTGATTTTAATATCAATAAGCTCTAAAAATTGAGAAGCCGCACTTTGTGGCTATGGGGGCCGCATGTTTGAAACGGCTGCTGTAGATAGTAATAATTAGACTTGTAGAACCTTTTGTACCTTGCACTGGAAAAAAAAACTTCTGCTTTTCCGCTCCATGAATGGGTGAGTGTCCAAGACCACTGAAATAAAGAAAATCTGCAATTTATGTATTCCCTGTGAGCACAGAATACCGCATTTTTGGTGTACTGATGGAGATTCACAGAAATGGAAGAGAGGCGCTTCTACACGTATATTCGTTTCTTTGATGTAAGTAAATATCAATACTGCACAATCTCTCACAAAATATAACAATTATACTTCAAATCAAATAGCTCAGTCAACAAGAATTTACAATACTAGGCGTTGTTATGGTTCATTTTGCCACTCAGGCCAGCTTCTGTCACCAGCGTGTACTATATTGTCTGCATATATGTATATTTCGCTTAGCCTACCAAACACGTGACTGTATACGCAGACGTCATCAGATCCTGGTGATAAGAACAGAAGTAGCCCTTGAAATTTTGGCCATTTTTAACCAGTTGCTATCCAGAGAATATTTCATTAACTTTAACCGGCATGAGAGCTTCCATTCTTACATCAGCAAATTATTAGACAGCTGGGAATTTTCCGAAAATAAACCAGAACATTAATATAATTTACTTGTTTAAAATAGGTTCCTGGAGAGCTAAGTCTGTATAACGATGGGTTGCAGACTTGATGGCCGGGGTTCGATTCCCGACAGGAACAAGGGATGTTTCTCTTTTCCGCAATGTCCAGCCCGGCTCTGGGGACCACCTAACCTCTTAACGAACGGGTACCGAGGGCTGTTTGCCAGTGAATAAAGCGAAAAATTATGAAGCTTGCTACTCACCTCCATCAAGAATAGTGGATTCATACCTTCACTCCCACATTCGTCCTCATGACGTGATAATTAATTTAGTACAAGGGCAACTTTACCTTTACCTTTGACATATGTAAAGTAGCTACTTCTGCATCGAAAGGCGCTAGTGTTGCTTATACCTTCCAAGTTCTGAGGACTGCTCCATCAAGACGTGCTGTACGTGTCAATTTTCACGGAATACTCTTAGTCAGTAAATATTATAACCTGAGCACGTCAAGGTTTTTAATCTCGGTCCTGATTCTGCCTGTGGTTCTCGTCCCTCCAAGCATACTCTTTATTGGTACCTAAAACTTGTCTTTGAGTACTCTTCCACACAGTTTCTGGTCCATCACTGATACAGTTATCCTACCAGTTGAAAATGTTTCGTCAGGTATTCGCAAATTAGTGACTTTGTTTAATATTGATGTCCGTGCAGAAAGGCAGATGTTAGATGGAGCTGTGTTTCTTCGAGAGGCGAGTGGTTAGTCCTGTTCCATGTGAGATCGAGCAGTCCTGCCTAGGGGAACACACAGATACGAATCTCTTAGTACTGGGGCATCACTTCCATGAAGGAACATGACGCATGTGGCATGAAAGAAGGACCCAGATTTGCATATTCAACGCAGGATGCGCATGGATATATATGCACTCAATAGTGTTTTATTCCTGACAGTCTTGCGTAGGGATTCTCAGACTTGTTTATTTCTTTGTTCAAGATCCCTATTCCTCTATAGCTTGATTCAAAATATCGGTTCCTCTTTCAGATGTAGGTTACTTGTAAGCCTGACGCTTGGCCGCTTTATTTCCGGGAAAGGAGCTAATGGCGCATGTTAGAGTGATGATCTGTGGGCTTCGAAAGCGGTTTGGATACATTGGCGGGGAAGAGAAGAATATTTTGTTTCTGCCGGGTCTCAAACCCACGTCTTCAGCTTGTAGAAGGTCTTTTTTAGAGGCAAAGCTGTCCAAGTTTAGCTGCACTTTAATTTTTGTATTAATTTTAAATACAGACATATACAAAAATGTATAATCTCCCCAGTACTACTAAAGAAATAGTTTGGAATTATTAGAAGAGTAAAGTAACATACGGCCGCCTCTGTTGTCTAGTGGTCAGAGTTCCTGGCTACAGATCCACAGGCCCGGGTTCGATTCCCGGCACTACCAGATTTTCTGAGAAGTAGTGATTCTGGAACGGGGTCCACTCAGCCTCGTGAGGATAATTGAGGAGCAATTTCAAAGAAATAGCGGCTCCTGTATAGAAAATCGAAATTAACGCCCGTGGGAATTCGTTGCGCCTACCACGCGACACACACTATCCTCTAAAATTTGCACCAACTTCGCCAACAAGCGGCCGTCGCTCGGTTGGGATAGGAGTTTTTTTGTTGTTGTTGTAAAGTGACGTGCATTTCGATAGTCCAAGGGCAGCAGAATGGTTCTGGGACAGCGCTACTCAAAATCAGCGACAAGAGCGAGAGCGCTTGTACGCCTTTTTCCCCAAGCGACAGCTATCATGTGACCACCCCTCGTATCGACTTGGTGTTACAGGACGGAATTACGTAATACCGCCGAAGGGGAAAGAAAATTTTATATTTGCATGTTGCAATGCAAGAAGATATTGATCGACCTTATGTGTACGTTATGGCAACTTCAGCAAAACGAATCGCAATACGTAAGACTAGTCGAAATTTTCAAGTGCTAAAATGAAACAAGTAACACCATAAGGCATTATATCTCAGTATTTTCCGATTCCCGACCCTGCGAAACAGCAGTTTGTTTATCGACAACTGGTTCCTATCTGCGTCACTTGAGCAGGTGAAATAATGATCAGAAAATGTAATTATTACCAGAAAGAATAAACGTTTTAATTCGTCCTCTTTGTATGGCAAAATAATTCTGACGCAGCATTAGATAAAGGTAGCAAATTGTGTTAATAAAGCACATCACACGTTGGCTGCCGATAGATGGATCTGCCAACAGTATTCTCTGTATCGCCAGCTGTCGTCATTTTTGTTAATGACGCTTGTTTTGAAAATCCTCTTTATACGTCTGTTTCTTATTTTTCCAGTACCAGATGTTACGATTGGAAGATGAAGACGCGAATCGAAGTTCATAAAGCGGTATAAATACAAATGCTCTTATGTAGCACTGAAATAGAGAACCGAAACAATCGCCCATAGTGTACATTCACAGCAAAGAATTACTCACGATGGCATATAAAATAATTTAAGTTCTTACACATGTTAATGGTCTACTTTTTGTGACAAGGGGCAAACCTCCCAATTTTTGGTAAGTATATGAGCAGACCGCGAAACACTGTGTTCTTTTCCTTACCATTCTGCCCGCCTCACAGTTAAACTCAGTAAAAGGGAAGGAACAAATTAAAGTACCCCTGAAACACGACAAACTCTTTAGTCGATAAGATGAAACGTTAAATATAAAAGTCGCCTGTTGTAAAAGGGTATTTCTTTTTCCATATTTAATTATATATCTTACCAAACTAACTGAAATTTTCGTTGTGAACTACGGGCCACTGGTTGAGCAAGTTTACAGTAAAGCTCTCTTTGTTATCTACTTCAGACTGGTTTCTTTCTTAGTTTATTTCTGGACCCTGAAGATGGATGCGACATTTCCTCCGAAAAGTCAGTTGAATTTCAGCGGACTATATGGCTCTATATCGCAGAAGATAAAGCTCTTCATAACCACCGGGATGAGAACCTGATATCCTCCTTGTTTTAATAAGTACATTAATTCGTATTTGAAGAACTGTGGTACACGCACCCGTCTGATATTCTCTCTAAAGTTTATTCACAAATTATTGTTTCTATGTACTACATTGACAAGAATGGAAAGATGTTGCTTACTCCAATTTGGAAAATCCAGTGGAGGGTTTCCCAATTTTTTCTTCGTTATTTTATATCTGTCATTGACACTGAGCCATTTGGTTATAAATTTCTTCTAACTGTTTTTGCATGGTGCGGTTCATTTGCCTAATCGGTTGGTAGGGACAGAAAAGAAGTCAGCGGGACAGCTGTCAGGGCAGGCCCTGCCATCCGCCACAAAATTAAATTCCATTATAATTAACTTTATGCACCTCGTGCATGGGACGCATAAAAGAATGTAGACCCTTCTGTCCTGTTGTTATGTGTCTCTATTTACGAGACACGCACTTGCTTATGAAAGCTATAGGCATTGAAAATTACAGAGCTATTTCAATATCGTCCAGCACACCGTAAGCATTTTATTATTATTATTATTATTTAACCCTTTGGCTGCAAAATTTGCATGCAGCAAGTAAAAATTGGATTTAATTAAGTTATTCAGATGATGTAAATGATCTTGGTTTTGTAATTTATGCTGTGTTATATTAATTTTCTTTACTTGTGCACACATTTTACCTGGCCTATGGGCCGGTAAGTTAGCACGTAAGCAAGAAAGAGTTAAATTGAGCTGTCAGTGTTGTTATGCTAGATATTAGATCCGCAAAGGCTGATAATACTCTTTGCAGTGGCGTTTACATATTTCGATTGAAAACTGTTCTAATTATCCTATTTTATTATCATTGTTTCTTCATACTAAAATATGAGTGTATGTGCGTTTCTCTCGCAGCGCAATGGCTGGCGCAGCTGAACTTACTGAATTTACTTACTGAATTGTCGAAGCTGCCTTGGACTTATTTGGATCATTTTGTCTTGTCTTTGCTTGTGTGTATTTATTTATCTCCATATTTATTCCTCCTTATTTTAAAATTGGCCTGTTCTCTCTTGTAAAAGAACTTTAAATAAATATAAAAATTAGACTTAATTATTATTCTTGTATATACATTTAAAACCTAAATTGTTTGTTGCTGTCATGCTCTATACTAACCCCGTTTCTTCCAATCATTAAAATACTAATTTTATTCTTTGTAAATTTATACATTTTACTTTTCTTTCTTCTCAGTGGTAAATATGATTTGTGTTAATGGAAGTATTATTATTATTATTATTATTATTATTATTATTATTAAAATGATTTAGTTTACCCTGTTCTTGTGTTCTGTTTATTTTTTTCTCTCCCGCTCGGTTTGTAATTGACCTTTGAGCTGCTAAGTTTTTACGCAAATAAATAAGAACTGAATTATTATTATTATTATTATATAAACTCGTACCTACTTGTCTGTATATATATATAAGTACAAAATTAAAGACAATTTTATTTTACTTCAAAAGTGAAGTCAGCACTAAATAGTGCCGGGTATAAGAAATTTAAAATTTCCATCACTTTGACCCAGTTGGCCTTCATTTTCTTGAATACCGATAACACTTGGCCGTATTCAATTTTTGTGTCCCTCTTGATAGACTATACCAAAGGAGAAGAGCAGTCTCTGATTCGCTTTCTGTGGTCACATAATTCTTAATTCCCTAATAGTGTCACTTTATGTTCCACATAAGTACTGAAATTTATTTGGTTATATCATAACGTAGTATTATTTCTCATAACCCGTAATAAATCTTAATAAGTTGAGAATTCTTACATAACTAAATTCTATAAATTTATACTTATATATTCGTGAAGACATGTGGGTCATATGACCGAAGTGAAAGTGTCACACGATTGGGGGAGATGTCAATTGTATAAATATGGGCTCAGTGGTGGACTGTTATGACTACCACAGTAGACAGACAGTGGGTCTCAACCTGAGCGACTATCAGCTTCTCAACAAGTACTCTGATCCATAGAATTGGTTTGTTAATATTACCAAACATTGTTAAATGAAGACGCGCTATCAACTATATTAAACTTCACATTGCCTCTTCACAGTTCTAAACCAAACTTCACGTTTTTTTCCTTAGTGGGGTGAGACAGTCCACTTGGTACTGCGGCCACTTTGGTCTATTGTACCACCCCCGGATGAGAGACGAGGGTGATTGTGGAACAACTGGTGGAATGAAGATTGGCAAGGGAAACCGAAGTACTCGGAGAAAACCTGCCCCAGCGCCACTTTGTCCACCACAAATCCCACATAACCAGACCGGGGCTGGAGCCCGGGCCGCCGCGGTGGGAAGCCAGCGACTAACCGCTTGAGCTATGGCGCGGCCACAGATTTTACGTTCATATTCAACTGTCTCTTATCGATAAATATTATTTAATATCGCTCAGAATGAAGACCTCCAAACGAGCAGGTTATATTTGTGCCTCTTATGCAGTGAACATAACCACATGTGTTGAACCATATTTGCATATGTCTATAGCCGACCACATAAATGTTCCCATAGCTACGAATAATAAAATCAGAGTTTCCTATTCTCTCACTCCGTATAGGGCATTGTATTATATGCCTGCCCCTTATATACTTTTGACGCTTCGAGGCAATGCAGATATACATTAGGATCTAAGAAAAAAAAACAAATGAAGGAACGGCCAAGAATGAAACACCTTTCACATTCTCGTATATTCTATGACGTATTCTGATTACTTACTGATCTCATTTTATTTAAAGGTAAAATATCTATTGGAATCCTTAACATAAGAGGGTATATCCCCCCCATAAAGGTATACTTCTAAAATTCAACCCCCTTTAGTTTTTATCGTTCACGTTTCTCTCGAATGTATCCCTCCTCCTTTTTGTATCTATCGCCTTTCTCTGTCCAATACCTTTTTTCTTTACACGCTTCTTTTCATTTTAAATAACGACGTATTTATGTATGTATGTAAGGCGGTGGATGATATGCATAAGACTACTACAAATATGTAAATTAAGCCTTACAGATGGGGAGAAGTAGGGG
This sequence comes from Cryptotermes secundus, assembly GCF_002891405.2. Classification (NCBI taxonomy): domain Eukaryota; kingdom Metazoa; phylum Arthropoda; class Insecta; order Blattodea; family Kalotermitidae; genus Cryptotermes; species Cryptotermes secundus. The sequence goes on from NW_019734350.1 coordinate 72,397, forward strand.
AGATTTTGCTATACCTTCTGTTTAGCTCATAAAGGTTATAACACCCGGTTAATTTATTTTAAATGTAAGCCTTAACGGCACCCAGCGGATAGCTGTTGTTCAGAACCGTCCAGTGCGACACCCCAGCAGCATCAGAGCATATTCATAAACTCGTGGGAGACTGGCTCTAGCTCTGTTAGAAGTTCAGTTACCTTGCTCAGGACATTGTCGGTAAAGTCATAGAAACAATTTTCTGAACTATCAATTTATTCATTTTTTAGTGAACTTACTATTTATTTATAAATGCTTTTCATCCAAATCTTTATCTGAGAGTTTAGTCGGAGAACCTGAAGGGAAGAAACTACTTCAAGGCACAGAGAGAGATAGGAGGATAATATTGAAGCAATTGTCAAATGCATAGTTCACGAACTGTGGATAGAACTCAATCGGTCAGGATTGGGCTCAATGACAGGCTGTTATCAACACAGTAAAGAACCTTCGGAGGCTTAAAAGCTGGAAACTGCAGAGTTCTTGGATGCTGAAACAAGGGAATTTCATGTGCAACTGACAGTTTCTGAAGAAGGATGCGCTGCATGGATTTAGTTAATTAGTTCGAGATGGGCAGGAACTGTATATTAATTACGAATGGGTAAAGACTGCTCACGCCGGTCACGGTAGCCGAGCGGTCTAAGGCATGTACTGTCTTCGCTCGCTTGGAAACCGGGATCGTGGGTTCGAATCCCACTCAAGGCATGGATGTTTAGTTTGTGTGTGTGCGTTTTTCTGTGTTTGTCTACAGGTAGAGGCCTTGCGACGAGCTGATCACCCGCCCAAGGAGTCCTACCGAATGTGTAAGATCTAGAAAAACCGAAGTGAACGGAGAAGTTCATGGAGGTAGGCCTAGGCCCACTGGGACTGTAGTGCCAAGGAAAAAAAAAAAGACTGCTCACATACGAGTATGCAGGACTTGAGGTTCTCATAGCGGCAGTTATGAAGAGTCCTGTTGTTTGGAATATAACGCCGTGTAGTCCGTTGACAGTCAACAGACGTTATATGGGAATATATTGCCTCCATCTGCAGTATCGAAGAATAAAGCAATCAAGAAATCACCATGAAGCAGGTGGAAAATTTACCTTGTATGGCTTGTTCTTTTACCCTGAAGATGGAGGATACTTGTTACTTAGAAACGCTGATTGACATTCAACTGACTACCCTGTAGTCTATCCCAGAAGAAAGAAATTTTCAATGTTCACATAAATTGAACATTTTTTTGATGTGAGTAATTCCTGCTTTAAATGTATTGTCACTAATTATGGGGTGTGCGTGACGCATATTAAAGTGTTCCGTCAGCTTCTATGCTGACATCCAAGTGCATCGGTTTGCAGACGATGGAATATTTCTAATGGCAGACGAATGATACTAAGTGATCGTGACGGATACAGCGAAGGAACCCATCCCCCTTTGTTAAGGTTCACGACAAACATTATCTTGGAAAGGCTTCACAAAATCCCTTGAATATATCCTGAAAGAAGGGTAATAGATCCCTCGATATCGCTGGTGACCATTTACAAGATTACAAGGCCTCATGATATAGGCTACCATAATTTACATTTTCACCGCCGTGAAAACTCAAAACAACATTTCGCATTTTTTTTCTAATTTTTGTTTACTTTTCCCTTTTCAGTAAGTGTTCATTCTCCATAAATATAGGAAGTCCCTTCAAATTTCTTCTGTTTTATTCATTATAAATTTTTTTTAACCCACTTGTTGATGACTAGTGAACTATTTTGTTTAGCTTCTCCCATTAACTTCCATCTGCCAGGCCAACCTCAGATATTTTGAATTGTGGGTTTGTGTACATTCTTTAGTTCTTTCGTTCTGCACCCGTTTTCCTCTTTAACTCATGTATGCGTACTGAATTCCTGCATTGAATCTGATATACATGTTCAGTGAGAAGTTTTGAGATATCTACACTTGATGAAGTGATTCATTTTACACTGACGCTTTGGAGTATTGTGACAAGCTGTGCCAGGTGGGATAGGTTTCTTTAAATTAATTAAGAGTCAGTGGTTCTTAAAGAAAGAAACCGTTACGCAGACTCCTAAATCAAAGTTCTGATTTACAATGGGATTAATCGTATTCAGGTAAGGAACATGCATAGAATAAATTATAGGAGCTACAGCCTCCCAGCTCAGGTCTCAAGTCCTTGTCTTTTACGTGGGGAGGAACTCTCGAAATTAAAATTGAAGGGTTAAATTCGAGCAGGGGATCGTGATTGGCACCTGATTAATGATGTCGCAACATGAAGGGTAGAAATGTTCACAGTGGCGCGGACACGTAGCTGTAGCAAATTGTTGTCTGTATTCAGTGCAAACGGGTTCTTTTCACACGGTTTAAAACTGAGATGGGGCTTATATCCGGGGTCACAGGCATAGGAATATTTATTATTGTTTACTGAATGAAAAGGTACCCCTGTGACACAATAGGAAACGTATAGTGGGCGTGGAAGTAAATTTCCACTCATCCTTAAAATATGACTGATCAACTGCATGATCTGGTCGCGTTATTCCTTTAGAAGGAGCCACTTGTACTTTGAAAATAGTACTGTTCATTGGATATGTTGTAAATAATCACTAATTTGTTCAAAAACATTTCTACGCTCGGGACCTTCATAAATACAACTGAAAATGTACGTATTTTCTGTTTTTTGTTCGAAACGTAGACAAACGAATTCTGTTGAGTAGAGTCTACTTGAGAAGCTTATAGTCGCTGAACTGCTCAAGATATTGTCACTGCTGTACGAAAGTTACCGTGTTCACAAGAGCCTGCCATGAACCTTATCCGCAATTAAAGGTAGTCCACAACGTAAAACACTAGTTTCTAGGATTAACTGATCTCCATTTAGAGTAAACCTAGGTGCCCAAGTAGTCTCTCCCCTAAAAGTTTTGCAACTAATATTATGGATATTTTTTTCTTTTTTCGTGCATCTAAGGAGCCTGCCCTTTTACCCTCCTCAGTTCAATTGCCCTAATAAAGTTAAATGAAGAGGACAGCATGAAGTGTCTCACTGTCCAGTTGCTTGCATCTCTTGTCAATTCTACACTCCATTATCATCAACCTGTTTCCTTACCTTACATTGGAAGACCAAATTTGACAGTGCATAAAGCAACAGAATATGAAATTGAATTACTCCATTATAGTATCAATTACAATTAATTAGCTGGTTAATTTCCAGGTTCGAGCCCGAGTATACTCATATGGGATTTGTGGTGGACAGAGTGGCGCGAGGGCAGATTTTCTCCGAGTATTTCGGTTTCCCTTGCAAATCTTCATTCCACCAATTGCTCCACAATCACCCTCACCTATCATCTGGGGCTAGTACAATAGGCCAGTAGTGGCAATACAAGGGACTTAGTCCCACTTCACCAAGAATAATAAAAAATAATTCTAGCTAATTAGTTAGTTACTTGCTTGCTTGGTCGTTTGGTCGGTTGGTAAGTTGGTTCGTTGGTTCGTTCCTTCGTTATTTCTTTCGTTGGTTGGTTAGTTGTTTAGTCGATCGGTCAGTCCATTGTCTGGTCGCTTCCTTTTAATTTTTATATTCTCATAGTAAGAATGAGGATCACGGTCTCCTAGGAAGTGACACCAAGCAGTTCTGTATGTAGTACCAAGAGCTAGAAGGAAGCCTTCCGCTCCATCTTCAGCACAGAAGAGTGAGAGTAACTTTGATTGTTTAGGCCAGAAGTGGCCGCAGTACAAGGAACTTAGTCCCATCCCACTAGCTATAAAAGAAACTTTGAGTGTTCTGCTGGTTGCTGCAGCAGTCTGCCCGTTGCACGATTGATTTGTTGTTTCTGTTACGGTCGTTTGATTGACTGGCTGGTCGGGTAGTTTTACCTAATGAAGTTTATTTCTTTCCTTAACTTCTGTTCCAACAGCGTATACCATTTTTGTCCTAATGGGACAGCGATAATCGTGACCCCTACGGTCTCATTAACGTCAACCAAGGTCAGCGGCAAGGAAAAATACAAACCTTCGTGTATAAAAGGAATGAAGAAATTTCCAGCATCACTACAAGAAATGAAAGAGACAAACTACCATTTTACATTTGAATCGATTGTATTATTAAGGAAGATCGCCGGATCACGACTCGCAGGAGGCAGGAAAGCTGTCAATCTCAATTTTAAACTCATTACCCGTGACTACATTTTATACCTTCAGCAGTGTTGGCCACTTAGCAAGGAGGTTAGCTACAAAGAGCATACATATCTCTGATTCTACAACGAGAAATCTGCAGCTATATTTTCTCCATTCTTAAACACTTAGGCTGCTAGAAGGCAGGGTCAAATACCTCCATCGCAGCCCTGCGAGTCCTAGGAGGAGACAAAAAAGAGACTCCAGTGCCTCGGGATATAACCGGGCCACCCAGCTCCTGGGGGATAAAAATACGGGGACCTGGCCCTCCAGGTTGGTGGAGTCTCGAATCTGGGACAATAAAATGTGGTCATGAGTCTCACAGTACTCGGACCTGAGAATGACTGTCCTGGCGAGGCCCAGCACCAATTGTAAACGACAGACTCATCCTCTCGTCGGAGAGGATGTTACGTAAGGACTATAACCGCAAGAGTTCAGTTGGAAAATAAAATTACTGATCGTGAGTCTCAAATGGCTTGTCTTCAAGACGAACTGATTGGCGGTAAACCGCCAGTCGGAAAGTAACTCTGACTTGACACATCGATTGTTACTAACTGCCGAATTCATATATAGAATTGTATTAGGAAGGAATAGTAGGGAAAACACGGAAAGAAATACACTTGAAATCCTGTAAGGCAATGTCAGCACGACCGTTATTATTTTAATCTAAGGCATGGCTGAGGAGAAACAAGAAAACAGGATTCAAGCCACAGAAATGGGATTTCTTAGAGCAGTGAATTGGTATACCAGGGAATACAGAACAAGAAACGAAAACATAAGGAATGAACTATGAATACGTTCCGTTAAAGATGAATTAGACGAGACCAGAATATAATGGAGTTAACATGTTACAAGGACTGATAAGGAAAGAATGCTGTCACATGTAGGGAGTATAGACGGAGTTTTGGATTGGATGATTGGATTTATTGCACCTTATACATTTATACACTCGGGACTAGAGGCAATACATCTCTATTGCTGATATACATGTTCTTGGGCGTCACTAGTCGCATCCTGTTAACGGATTTGTCAGTCTCACTGTCACTTTAAATCACAACTGAGAGCTTCTTTGCACCGCACTGATACACATCTTGCCATTTCTTCTCAATTACCTTCGACTGCTGTCTCCAGAACTCGGCCAGATTCTAATTCTAGCTGTGTGAGATAAACTGAAGGCTGGTCGACAGAAAACACCACTTCCTCCATTGTTGCGAAGGTGTGTTTGCAGAGCCATTGCATAGCAACGGAAGTTATTCGATATTTGTCTACATATTCGCTACCGCGGGTATGTTTACCGAGTCGTTGCCTAGTAATGGGTATGCACTTCACAATACCAAAATCAATAATATATTGTCAACTAGGGGTAAAGAATTACAAGGAAGACCTCAGAAAAATGTTTCAATTAGAAGCCGGAACAAGCTGTGGCCTAATTCATATGTGCAGAAAAAGGAGAAAGCAAATACGAACGTAAAACTCGAGCGAAAAATAGCATACACTACCCGAAAGCTGATGAGCTTCGATATCTAAATTAGAATCTCCACCCGTACCGGCGACAACAGAGCTGTATGGTCAAGGAATGTATATCAGAACCAATGATGAATTTAAAATTGCGAAAGAGAACCTTTATTTTCCTGCCAATAAATTTTTATGGGGTTTTTCTTTGTATATACGTACATCTGTATACTCAGAAATCAGAATGAATATTTTTGTTACGGCTAATAAATTCAGTATAAGAAAAAATCAGATATTAAATTGTACTTCTAAACATATGGTATGTTCACAGAGTTTCAGTGAAAAGACGAGAGCATCTCAAGAATAAATATATATTTTATATAACAAGATATAAGAAAAATTGCAACTCTCTTGCGTTTCTTATTTTATTTTAGGTATATTATTTTGATACAGGCTCTGTCTGTAGCTCTTCTGATTCACGACAAGGCGCAATGTCTAGTCCTTCTGAGCGTGATAGCGAACCTACGGAATCAATAAATTTAAGGAATATCTTAACTAACTTGAACTTTCTAAGGGTTATCATAAACGGCGGTTAAATATTTTCTCGATTTTCATGCCTTAAAGGATCCACATATACGTATATTTTCAAATGTAGTCTTTTCTTCAAGTCTTTAAATTATGGAGTTCATCTCAGTAATGTTACATTTGTACCCAATGCTAGGCAGCGGGTTAGTAAAGAAGTTCCCGCGAGGACAGATTTTTGGTAAATAGTCCGTTTGTAGATTACGCAACAATAGATGTGGCTGTGTTTTCTGTGTTGTCGTCGCCAGGAAACAGTATACAAACAGGGTTATGCAATACGTTTCTAAGTAACGGAACTGTAATCACGTCTACAATGATAGGCGTTTTCTGTAGGGTCCGTGCGGAAGGTTTATAGGGGAGAGTGAAGGTCGTTTACAGTGAGTCGTAGCTACTCATAGTCGAGAACCCGTGAGTCCAGGATACGAAGCCGTCGTTGAAAGGGGTTGTAAGGATTCAGCTGTGAAGTGTTAATGGACCTTGAAGGATTTATATATTGTGTAGTGTAGTGATATCTGGAGTGATCTGAAGTGATAGTTCCTGTATATAATTGTATTACCAGGAGTGGACTAGTGTGTAACAGTAAAATATAACTTGTAGAAACAGCGATAGCGCTGTATTAATTGTAATTAAGAGAACTTGTAACCGAAGTGCCAATAAATCCAATCATCCGAACTAGAACCCGTTATTTTCGTCACGCGTACCTCCATACACGTGACAATATTATTTGAAGACTGAATTCCTACCCCAGAAAATACGCTACTTTTCCATCAAAAAGACGAACTGGTTAATAATATTTAGGGGAATAATCGTTGTGTGTTCTAAGAATCTTGCCAAATCTTTAAATATAACCTATGGGTAAAATGCAGTTTTCGAATATTAAAGCAGATATCATGTACAGTTACCACTGTGCTTTAAAATGTTAATTCTTAAAATAAACGCAGTGAATATTCTTTGGCATTTTACAGGCCCATTATGCACGCTACTGTATGCCTTCTCATTCTAAGACTGCCGTTGATACATAATGTGGTACTATAGATTATGGTGCCATGTCTTCTGATATGTTTGTACCAATGTTTCGAAAGAAAATTCTATCTCCGTCTTCAGGGATCAAGTTGAGGACAACATAAGAATCTTGTCTACTACAACATTGTGTTCATAATCTTGCTTATGAATTGTCCCTATTGCTTTGGAGCCTCCAGTACTTCTCACATTCACAACATTTATCCAATTGAATATGTTCTCTCAATATTTTTTACCATTTTTTCTTCTTTGCATGTATATCAGCTTCGTATCAAGTTTAATCAATCTCATATGTATTTGCTTTGCAATTTATGTCGAAATTGACGAAAGGAAGCGTGGAATTTTCAGGTTAAGTTCGTACGTTTTCAAGTAAAATATAAAGTTGTCCCTGTGCTTAACTAATTAAGCGCTACTCCATAAAGGCGTATGGGGGAGTGGATGTATAGATCCACGTTATCAAGTTACGTATGCTATTATCACCATTAAAATACTGGGATGTGCTGGTGAAGACTGCATCTTGAGAAGCCAATACTTACTGACTTGCTGAAGGAATTCTCTGCCTTCTGCGAAACATAAATATTGATTAACGTTTCACAATATCCCCCCTACTATTCTCATCCAGTTGAATTCAGTCAAAAATCCTCGTAGCCTACTTCTGTAAAAACTTATTTACTGTTAGTTTTCTATTATAATGCATAACGGCTTTTACTTGAGAATGTTTGCATCGTATATATTTAAAACACATTGCTCCCACACTATTACTTTTCCATCTATACCTAGATCTACATTCCACACACTAACATCCTGTTTCCTTAAGATCCTTTTAGATTTATACTTCCATCCATTCCAATGTCTCCAAACTGTCTCTCAATTCATCCCTTTGTGCATTTGTCACATTTCCTGCCTGTCCATCGCATGCTCCTTTATATCATCACCAGTCATGCTCTTGTGGATAACATTAAGCATTTTTTTTCATTCTCCTGCTGCTATTTCTGTTCTGCTGCTTTGAAATATTTTCCTCGGCATTCAGTTTCTAATACCATCAGTCATTTAATTTCTTAAGTCCAAAAACTGACAGGGCGTAGTTCTAGTATATCTTCTATTAAACATCGTCTAAAATGTCTTCAGTTAATGTGATTATAAACTTTCGTTTTATGTTGTTAACGTTTCGTCCTATTTTTCTCTATAACTATTCAAATATATTATATAAGAATGAGCCCAATATAATCTTCAACATTTAAACTGAAGCGCTTTGCAGCTTTTATATATTGAAACAGAATAAATAAAGGCGATGTTGACCAGCTGAGCGTAGTTGCTGTAATGGAAGTTTCCCCTGTCTGCAGCCTGACCGAAGCCTCACCTGTCTTCGTCAGGTATTCATTACGTTATAATAATGTACGCGGGTGAATTAACACTAACGATATCAGCCTTGAATAGGTAGATTATAATCTGTAATTATTTAATGATGCTATATCATTTTTATGTAATTTCTATCTTAGAGCGTAAGAATAGACTGGCATAGGATAGAGGGTAGGAGCTATCAAAGGACTATCCTGTAATTACGCCGGGGAATCGATGGATACAACCAGCATCTCATTCTTTTACTCCGGTGTCTCGGGTGAGGTTCTATCGGAGTTCTTGCTGAATGCAAGTCTGACGCGTTACAGCTTGAACAGTTGTTGAACGTTGGAAATTCTTGGATATACAAATATTAAAAAATTATATTATATCCTATAAATGCTTAGAATTTACTAAAATGTGAAGTTTTGTGTAGTTTTAATTTTAACTGTTATAGTTTCTTTCCCCCCATGACATTTTCTCTTCAGGATGTCCTCGTTCTGTTTCTGAGTACGTTCATGCAGACCAGTATGTTCCTTGAATCCTCTTTTCGACTCTTAGTACTGCTACTTTCAGCGCGCTGCGGTTGCTGCTGGTGTTATTCTTTTGTATTGCTGGTGGGGTGGGAGTAAGTCCTTTGTACTGCGGCCACTTCAGCCCTATTGTACCAGCCCCAGATGATAGGTGAGGGTGATTGTGGAGCAATTGGTGGAATGAAGATTGGCAGGGGAAACCNTCTGAGATATAAAGCCTCATAGTCCGTTGAAAGTCAACCGACGTTTCGGTGAAATATGTCGCCTTCACCTGCTTTCACTTTGACTTCTTGCTTGACCTATTCTTCGATCCTTAAGATGGAAGCGAAGCGTTCCTCTGAAACGTCGGTTGAATATCAACAGAATACACGGCATTATGTCCCGGAAGATATAATTCTTCATAGCCACTATTGTGAGAACCTCAAATCCTACATTTCTGAATATTATTCAGACAGGCTAAGATATGAGATCAGTTCCTCTTATGGATGGTGCCCTCAGCAACTGAGGAAAACATGGACTTCCATGCTTCTGGGTATCTCGAACCCTCAGCCTCAGTGTTCAGAAGAGTCAGACCGCGCAACCCTAAATCTTCCTTCCATGAATATCGGAAATTTCGAAAACACGAATGTTGATCTTTAAAATTTATTAATGGAAGTCAGTAAAAATCATTGTAAATTTGTGGGATTGTAATAAATAATGAAGTAGTTGGTAGGTGTAATGTCTTCGTGGTGTAAGTTGTTTGGTGGTGTAGTGGGCTAGGCAGTGTAACGACAGCTAGAGAGAGACAACATCACATCGGGGGTCATCACAACATGGATGCGCCAAGCCACAGAACTCACTGACTAACTTGTCACGATTTTTTAGTCCACGCATCAGAAGCAGATGTTCTTTTACAGTCAAATAATAATTTATTTTTCCCCTTTCCTCTCCTCTCAAGTCTTCCTTTCCCCTACGTCTTCCCATCACTATCTAACCCTTTAACCACATCCTCTTTCTCAAGTTCCTTTTCTTCGAATTCTTCATCTTAATTCTGCTGTTATGATTTCCTTTCTTCCACATAAACTGTGCCGTTGCAGAGAAATGTATTCATTAATCAGTCTGTCAAGTTTCAGAAACAGCTGATCTTTTGACCACACATGCTTCTTACATTAAGCAATAAACATGAAACCACGAATTACCGACTTAAGCATTCTCGACTTGGGCTTACACCTTCATTCTAGGTCAGATCATTGATAATAGGAGTGGAAATAAAATTTAAGATTGTAAAGTAACTTAGAATTGGGACAGCGTAGTCGGTATAGCGACTGGCTATGAGCTGGATGACCAAGGTTTCGGAGTTCGAATACCGAGAGGTGCAAGAATTTTCTTTTCTCCACGTCGTCCAGACCGGTTCTAGAGTCCACCCAGCCTCTTATCCTATTGGTACCGTTGATTCTTTCTTTGGGGGTGAAGCGGCCGGGGTGTGAAGCTCACATATTTGAGCCTTGCTGCATTCTTTTAATGATTTGTTAGCTATCCTTGTAGTGTACTTTATCCTGCATTCTAGTGGCGAGACATAAATATGTAGGCCTCTTAGTTCTCTGTGCTCATCCCGAGACCAACTGAATACTTCAGAGCAATACAGATTTTGTGTTCTTTCAGGCCAATACGCCACAATATTAATATGTGTTGCGATCCCCTGTTGCCTTCCTAGTAAAGTCACTTCACTGCAAGTGTCATGCTTTCTAGAATTCTTATTCCTATGCTTTTGTGCCATTAGAGCTTCGAGCTTTAGAGCTTCTTTAACCTTTCAACCCGAAAAATACCCTTAGAGGAATAAATAAAATCACAGAGTACACCAGTCGGTTGTTGAGCTTCGAATAGAGTACCTTTCTGTTACGAGTCAGGATTATTAGCTCCTAAGGTTCTTAAGGTTTGTGACACGTTCCAGTAAAATTTTGAGAGAATTTTCTTCTGATGGTTGTCACTGATTGCATAGCGTTTCGAATGCTGGAACTGTTTCTGTCTTCAGAAACAAAGAAAACCAGTAACATACTGTGATCTGACTATGTCTTATACCTGAGGATGGAGACACTCAGCCTCCGAAACTTGACATATAATGGAAATTCTTGCGTTGGAGTCATCAGTACGCCAACCCGCTATTTATACTGGCAATTGTCACAAAAATACTTACGTCATGACTTTAGTCCTCTACCATATGATGATTGACAATAGCAGTCAGTCACCCAGCTTTCATTGTTATATGCCCATTATTCTTTTTTCTAACATAATGACTTAGTTGAGCGTTGAGAGGGAGGAAAACATGGAAGCAATGACTGTGACAAAAATTTCTTGAACACTAATAACAATTTCACATCATTACGTTCCATCTGCTGTCGAAATGTCCAGAAAAACCAAAGAAAAATGTTAAGTTTTGTGCTGTGTATTGTCGTGACTTATCTTTTCCATATTTATTCCCGTTCTTCCCTTTTCTCTGTACCCCACGCCCACATACACTTTCGTCTCGACTCACACTTGTTATAATGAATTCGAGTTCCAGGGAAACAGATGGCAGCACAGTAACGCAAATGGATGGGACGCGATGACTAAGGGATAACATCCAGTCTCCGTTTTATTGTGTCATACGTCTGCATCTACTGGATATTCACGTTTATATATATATTAAATAGAAATAGTAGTAAAAATAACATTGTTACATCTACAAAGCTATATTATTCCGAAATTATATCTAGCTAAATTTCTACAAACTGTGACCTCAAACGGGAGACTGTGCCTGAGGAAATTTATGACGTTCTTATGAATTAAGAATACCTGTCATATCTAAATTGAGGGAAACGACCAATCAGATCGCTGTGGTAATTTCCTCAATATCTGTGTCTCTAGAAATCGCCCCAGGCATTGTAATGGAGTGCAGTAGGTTGCCAGAAAAAGTATATAACACGACTAATCCTGAATAAGGATATAACGGGAGGCCCTTCTGAGGGAGACACAGAAAATCGGGAGAGATGCGAACTCGTTTGGGGGAAACCGTAAATTAAAAGTGACCCCCAAGAAGAGCCAGAAGAAACTGCTTGGTGCATCTATGAGTATATAGAAGTTCTGGATTCACACTGCAGGTTTACATAGGGAGTAGTTTCCTGTAATGACGACAGGATGCTGGCTGACTCACAGTTGCCGAGCAGTCTAATGCATGAACTATCTTCCCTCGCTCGAACGCTGAGATCGTGGTTTCGAATCCCGTCCAAGGCATGTATGTCTATATTATGTACATTTATTCTGTTTTTATGTTGTTCTGTGTTAGGTAGTGGCCTTGAGAAAGGCTGATCCCGCGTCCAAGGAATTCTACCGACTGTATACATGATCAAGAAGCTGAAAAAGCGGTCACGGCCCAGCAAAGAGCTGTAGAGCCATAATTCAATTCAATTCAATTCATGTTTATTTACGTGCAATAACTTAACAGCACAGTGGCCAATTACAAAGTTAGCACGAGTATATAAGGTACAGAAAATAATTAAAACAAAATACAAGTATGACAAATAAATCTGTGAACATAAATCTAAAGAAGACTGAACTATATACATACATCTATGAAATATTACGAATGTTGCAAATACTGTTAGTAACTAAATACTAAGATAACACACCTGGCAGTGATAGCATAAAATTAATAACAAGTCAATAAATTAAAACCAATTACATAAGAAAATTAAAGTTAGCCGAGCAATAATAATAGCAATAATAACAATAATAATAATAATAATAATAATAATGATACCAATCATGTGTTTCATATTTTGAACTACGCGTTTGGGTTTGACGTGCACGAAATAATATTGTGCAAATATACATTAAGTGCCATAGTAATATTATACATACGGATAATATGATCCTTACGTACTAGCGGCGTACACTCACTGCAAAAATCCAAGGTCAATAATATCGTTGCTTTCAGTTAAGACACGCGACTATTAATCTCAGGAGCGGTGCGTAGTGGCGGATAAAATTAATATCAACTATAAGTTCGGGGTTCCGAATGAGAGAACCTTATAAGGAACTCCGAAATCAATTCATGTATATACGTGCCTTCCTTTATGGACTATGTAACGATGCTATAAGTAGCTTATGTTATAGCTTGTAGCGTCTGATGACAGGATGGTTACTGAGTAATTACTTAGAAAGGATACGAAAGGAAATGTTCGTGGACTACTTTTCGGCAAATTTTTCCTGAAGAAGCTGAAGAAAACCACGAAACCCATCGGCCAGAATGGGTGGTCTCCGCTCTTGTATTCTAATTTGGAACCTCCAGAATATGAAGTAAGACAGCTAGCCAATCGAACGTAACATTAAGCCCTGTTGTAAAGCTGTATCTGCTTGTCACCAATACTACGTATATTTACGTAATCCTATTTGAAGTTCAAGGTCTTCTTTTGTATTGCTAGTGGGGTGGGACTAAGTCCCTTGCACTGCGGCCACTTCTGGCCTATTGTACCAGCCCCAGACGATAGTTGAGGGTGATTGTAGAGCAATTGGTGGATTGAAGATTGGCAGGGGAAACCCAAGTACTCGGAGAAAACTTTCCCCAGCGCCACTTTGTCCACCACAAATCCCACTTGACCAGACCCGGGATCGAACCCGGGCCGCCGTGGTGGAAGACATCGACTAACCGCTTGAGCTATGGCGCGGCCCGAGTTCAAGGTCTTACCCGAGCTATTCTTAAAATAAGGTGAACTGCATTGCTTATTCATTATTACGTTCTCATGCATATACATATTGTGGCATATAGACCCGTTGCTAAGCAGTGGATCTGTAAACATTGTCCGCTGCTAGGTAACGTCCGCAACATTAGAAGTACAGCGTCTTATATGCAGTTCACGCCGCGACCGTTGCTATGCAACGACGAGGTAAACACGCCTCCACAACAATAGAGGGACTGTGTTTTCTGCGTGGTCTGTGCCGTGCAGTACCAGCAGAGGCTGGTGCAGGAAGCCCATTTGATGTGGCAGAAACAAATGTCTCATTCTCTCCCCTCTCCTGAACTAAACAAAACAATGAAGCTACACAAATAGAATTCGGCTCTTTAAACAGAATTTTATTACAAATCCGCCACTGCATATAACTTCAGTAGCTAAGTACGAGTATAAAAATTAATAAAACTGGATGTGAGTACTGCACGTATTTGTTATGTGGCACTTTTACCGTTCCTATCTTACAATTTAGCTTTGCTGCTTGTATCATAAATTGTAAGCACCCCAACCATATTTGTAATATTAAATGTGATATTCTAAATATGGTGCTGACGTGGGTAACCGTTCTATTTTTAGAAACACTTGTCCTGTTATCAACTATTGCAATTGTGTCGTGCTGTGGGGGCCGTGCTTAAAATATAATGTACTTCTGTTAAGAGATATTGCTAATATTGTTGCTCCTGTTTCTATTATCGTGACTAGCAAGTCGTTAGCTATAAATTTACCTTCTTTTTTCTCGCCACTTTATTTACGAACGTGAGAGCTATTTTTGTTTCTAATAATATATGTTCCTTGGCAGGCCTGAGTGATATTCGGATATTAAGCGGTTAAATATACGCGTGGCCTTCATGTCTTGTTGCCTACACTACGGTGCGTGACAGTGGCTAAAGCTGAAAAGATCGGACATTCACAGTTAAAAAGGTAACAAGTCATGGAAGCCCATAGGATTGTGAGACGTCGGGGCCCCCACATTTTCTAGACACTCGGCTCGTAGATGGCGGTGAGGTTGTCAGCCTAACTCGCTGGCCACCCTTTACCCCCAGGAAGATTCCTGGTACTTATTTCATTTAGAGACTGAGTCAACCCCAGGGCCATATTACGGCTGGAAGTATTAGGTAAATTCGAAAATCTAATTACCTTATCGGGAATCGAACCCGCAACCATCCGGCTTGTAGCATAGTGCCTCAATCAACTACGCTACCGCGTGCCTCCACACTCAACGTTGCGCAAACCTACGATAAGAACAAGAAGTTCTGGGAAGAACTAACGAAACTCAATGTTCCTTAGAATGCTTCGGTATATATGCTGATATCAGCGAAGTTCCTCCGGTAGTATTTATTTGTTAAATTTATCAGATATGAAATAAACGTTTCGCAACGTCACCATGTTTGTAATTGCTAACATATAAAATATATGAGTATGAACTGTATCTATTTTCGCACAAAATTTCACTTACTTGGTCTGAGTGGTACATTCTTTAAAAACGTCAACCAGAGTCCAGTAGTCTATAGATTTCGCCTATTCGCATAAAATTGTTTTACAGTCCACAAAATATGATCGCAACAGAAACAGTATTATTATTCTTACAATTATTTATCCACACACAGCTCAGAAACTTTGTACGTTGTGACACTAATTTCGGTTTCACTTCAGGATTTTACACGGCCGCTATGCTGTTTATCATTAGCTAGTTCTTCTTCTTCTTCTTCGCTCTCACTTCGGAGCATAGGGTTTCATTGGTCATTTTTACAGTGGGTAGGACTCTTTGGACGGATGATCAGCTCGTCGCAAGGCCTCTGTCTAAACACAGGACAACACAAACAGAGAATAAACGCATACACGTACCAAGCATCTATGCCTTGTTTGGGATTCGAACCCACGATCTGAGCTTCCGAGCGAGCGAAGGCAGTACATGCCTTGACCGCTCAGCTACCGTGACCGGCTGTTTATCATTGACTGTATGAAATTAAAATCTGTGGATGTCATCGTGTCCCCTTGTTGCAAAAAGTCACTTAATTTCTTGAAAACTTGCCCCCCTGGCACTCGATACCATATGCCTATGTTACTTAGAAAATAAATAAATAATACTAATAAAGGTATGTAATTCACTTTACAATTTGTTGAAAGCAAGTGGCTCTTGAGAATTTATTTCCACGGAAAGTTCTGCAGCGGAAGCTCCTCCTATGACCATTTATTCCCGGCTGCTCCCAGTTCTCCGAAGGTGAGAAGATTTTCACTCGAAACCTTTTGCTTTATATGCAGTCTATTTTACTCTTACTTCTCACTTAATTGAGCTACAGATATCAGCGGTGGTAGGACCCATTCGGATTCTAAAGCGCTCCGGTTCGAACACCAGTAGATGACCCACTGTGCTGAAGTTTTTATATTTCTCTTATCATTTCCGAATGAATTCCCTAGTACTTTTAAATGGTTCCGTCTGTCTTCCCGTCATTGCTGTCATTTCGTCATTCAGAATCATCATTTCACATCATTTGAGAGCAGGCATGTAAATGCAGCAGTTTGTAAACTAACCTAAAATGGCGGAAAATCCACACTTCCTTCTATCATAAGCTGCTGGTATATGGTAATGCATTTTATTTATAGGCTACATACGAAATGTTCCGACGTGAAATATAAAACGTTTCGCTTTAATCTTTTTTTTTTTGTAGGAAAGGATTATAGATAAAAGTAATTTCTCTCACAATTTATTCCTATCAATCATGTTTTATGTATTTATAGCGGCGGCAAACGTGCTAAACTAAATTAGTAGCAAACTTCTGAAGAAGCGAGCTAGGAACTGATATATCACAAGAGCTTGATTCTTGCGTGCTGCTTGGTAATAATAATGATTCCCTTCCATCATGCATGTTCATAATATAAGGAGAATTTAACTGCAGTACAGTATGTTCAAAGTATATTGTTCTGGTATGTTCACGTACACATGACTTCATTTGAGAAGGTACGGAGATTCAAACATTTTTCCAAATTATCTTTCAAACTATCCGTGAAGTAAACGTCAGATGTAGAACAGAAAGTATCATTTGGAAAACAGTGTTAAGTTTCTCTACAGCCTGCTGTCCAGATCAGTGAACTTCATAATTATAAGGCAAAATATTTTAGTGCTACTCATAGCAGAATTCGTCTTATTTTCTCCTGTTTGACAAGACAGTCAAAAATTAAACTAGACTTCCTTATTTACCCTTTGACTGTACAATCCTCTAAAGACCTTAAGCTCCTTTACAATAGATACTTATTCTTGTCGATCATTTATCTTTCGCTGCATTTCTTCGCTATCTGCTCTCTTAAATCATTCTCTACATCTTCCAGCCTTAGTACTATTTTTCTACCTTCTAACTTTCTTTCAAGGATGCTAGCCACCTTTGTTCCGTTCGTTCTTATCACATGCCCCAACTACTCTAACCGTCTTTTAACATTAACAAATACGATACCCGAGTTCTCCGATATCTCTGTTTCTTTCCTCAGGTACTGGTCCACAGTACTTTCCACTGGTCCACCACCAGGTACTGGTCCACTGGTCCTCTCAGACGCAGGCCGTGATTCACTTAGAGACTGAAACAAGCAAAATTATAATTTTCATTGTATTACGTCGTTGTAACGTTATGGTTCCTATTCTAAGGGAGACGCATTGGTTTGCCATGTCTGAGAACAGAAACCTGACAAGAATACCGGGACCTGAAAGCGAAGAATTTATAGGAGAGGGAAGAAAATTACATAACTAATAACTTCATAATTTTCAGTATGAGCCCAATATTATCCTTGTAATCAAGACAACGAGAATGAGATATGCAGGGCGTGTAGAAAGCATGGAAGGAGGAAGCAACCCCTTCAAATTGTAAAGGATTCCACCTGTAATGCAATAAAGTCATCTTTCTTAAAAGAAACTTAAATATATTTAATTCACTAAAAGCGCTTTTTAAATATATAACTATATACATTCGTTGTTCTTGCTACTACATGTTTCGGCCACGCATGATCCAACATCAGGCAACATTTATTATTTAGGGAGACCACTGCGCTGTACACTTTGTCCTCTGTGCCCTTAGGTACATCGTTGTTTTCGTTATTAGTTTTCTTCGTAGGATATTTCCAGTCTATCGTTTTTTGCGGAATATTTCAGTTTTCCTTTTTAATGTCTTTAACTTTAGTTGTGTATGTTTTAGTGTTGTTTTTCCTTGTGTTGCCTGATGATGGCCCATGTGCGGCCAAAACATATGGTAGCAACAAAAAGGAATGTATAAAGCTAATGACATTTTAAAATATTTAACAAGCACTTTTAGTGAATTAAATATATTTATATTTATAATAAGCCAGGATGAAAGAGACAAGTGGGAAGATCAAGGCGTAGATGTGTAAACAATATTAAAATGGATCTTAGAGAGATAGAATGGAATGGTATGGGTTGGACTGATCTGGCTCAGGATATGAACCAGTGGAGGGCTCTTGTGAACACGNCTGATCTGGCTCAGGATATGGACCAGTGGAAGGCTCTTGTGAACATTCGGGTTCCATAGAATGCTAGAAAATTCTTGAGTAGCTGCACAATTGGGGGCTTCTCAAGAAGGGCTCATCTCCATGAGTCAGAGTGTAATATATTTTAGTGTCTTTTAAGAAAGTTGACTTTGTAGCAATACAGACGGAATATTTTACAATTTAAAATGGTGCCCAATGCAACAGGATGCTGAAAGATAAAATCACTTAAGAGTACTGGACATAAACAGGAGAATAATATTAAAATGCATCTAAAAGGCATAGGATGTGAGGCCGTTACTTGGATTCATCTGGTTCAGGTTATGCTCCAATGACGCTGAGACACATACAGGGCCTGCTGGAACACCCAAGTATCGTTAAATACACAAGATGCAATGGTACAGAGCCCTAAAATCACCGCATTAATGGCGAGTGCTTCTAATGTTTGTTTCCTTACGCAAATAAGGTTAGAAATGATGGTGAGCGCATGTTTCTTTTTGTTCACCCTATCGGGCTCCCTCCCGCTGCCATGGCTAAATTAAGAGCTCCCTCCTCCTTACCCCCATATCGCATAACAGGTAGCCGGACTATATGTAGTTCATTTTCATGACATTATGTGTGACCTGCTGTAGAATAGTGCTCCTCTAACCGACTCACGAGGTAAAAAAGAAGGTTTTTTATTGGCCCTCACAACCGATGACGGATGGAAATTACTACTATCAAACATGTTACAACGTAATCAACCTGGGTGTGGGTGGGAAAGGTGTAGTGTGAACATGTTTCCTTGCGTTTTCTAATTCTGTATTATGGACCATAAGGAACTGTATATACGCTTCGTGTCGCTTTCAAAAGGCTAGCAACTGATTAAATGTCAGATATTAATATAATAGAGGAAATATGTTTAAAATATTGCTTTGGTCGCATTAAAACTTAAGAAAATAAACCTAGATACGAAATGGTCATTGTTTTCTGTACCTCATTTGCATATCTGACTTGTAGTGAGTTTACGTACAGTACTATATTCACAACAGTGACTTTCTGTATGACGTGGTGATTATATGAAATCACGAATGCCGTTTTTTTCAGGAGGGATATCTTACCTATAGTTGCTGGTTACGTTGGCATTATTTCCCCTGATTATACAACGCGAAATAGAAGCTGATAAATGCTGGAGAACAAGTTTTTTTCCCCCCTCAACAGGAATGAGGTGATAAAACCCGCCTTTTTAGAGACATTTCTGCTGTAACAAATTTTGCGCTACTCAGCTTCAATATTTTTATATCTTTAAGGATATTGTAACGTGGATGCCCAAAGCGTTTCTAGGCAACAGCTCTATAAGCACGTTCCCGCGAAATACGCAACAATAATACGGTGTTATGGAATCCGTTTCTAAGCAACGGAACTGTAAACACGGGTACATAATAAAGAGATTGTTTTGTGTTGCTATGAAATTTCTCGGTAAATATGTTTCAACAATAAAGCTGTGTTTTCTGCGGGGTCCGTGCCGAGAGGGTATGAGAGACTACGGGAAGTTCGTTCCGTTGTTCGTCTCGCGGTCGTTGCCTATAAATGAATATTGTTTCAGAACCGCTCGCTACCGAGGCTGTTTCTCTAGCTCTACAGTTCTTTCTTTGAGCAAATATGTCACAATATAATCATTCTATTTCGAAAGAGTTTTCGGTAATTTGTGGCGTGTTCCTCTACTGCTTCCTGCCTGTATTAACTCAACAATCTTAAGTTACGACGACTAAGAAGAAAGGAAACGCGAGACAAATACATTTCGTGAGAATCTAGATTTTTAAGGCGCTGGAAGTTGAAGTGTGTTAAGGCCGAGCAGGCTGGTGGATGTAGTGACGTGTATCAGGATCTGGTACTCGGATGGGGGCGGGAACATCAAGTATACTAGCGGGGGGTGTGTGTGTGGTTCTTACAGTTCTTCGAGACAAATACTGGGATATCGCGATTAGGCCATGACCGATTCCTGCCTTATCCTATATAATTTATTATTCACCAGTCAATCTACAGTTTCAGAATAAAACAGTTGTAAAATATACCACAAAATATTGTTTTCTACTGGGCGAGGACATCTGCGAAATTACACGGTGGCGTAACTCGAAATTTGATTTTCCTTATTTGTTGTGTGTCCCAAGAAACTGGATCGTCTGTCGAATTTAGTGTAAATTATGGAAAATCGCTTTCCGGCCCACGATCTAAGTACGTACAACAGTTCCAAAATCCAAGCAAAAATAAATTACAATTCTGTAAGTTGCAAAATTAACATGGTTCAGAAAGAGTAGACAGTAAATAATATGGCTTCATAGTTGGCAACAGCGACCGCTGGGCGTGACCAACTGAGATTCTGACCTACAATTGACACACATGAATTTACTATATACATTTGTTTTCAGCAATGTAACGTAAAATCTCAACATCTGGCTCCTTCATCTAATGAATCACCTTTACGGAGCAGTAAACCACTTGATTTTTAAATTTAGCGTTACCAGTCTTAGAAAACAGCTTTATTTTAGCCTATTGGCAATGTTACTTTTTTAAATTATATGTCCACTGGGTGCTTAATAGGAAATGTCACAGACTGGCTCACATATTTATTACTGTAGTGCTAAGTTATTTGTGAGGTGTAGGTCAACAAATACGAAGGATGTGAGGAAAGTAAAGATAATCATTCTGCCACGCTGCACTTCATAACCTGGAGTTTTAGCAACACGTAGTTTAGTAAACCAACTAAAAAACACAAAATAAGAAAGAAAAATCTGTTGAATTGAATTGAATTGAATTTATTTACATTCTATAAATCCNTAACATGAATTACCTTACAGTAAGCTAGGAGCACTGCTAATGCTAGGAAGTCTACCCGATTGGAGATGATTTTGAGCCAGTTTAACTCCGTACACGTCTCACTTCTTAGTTTTGGCAATGCTGATAACATTGTTCTTCTGCCTCCTTCTAGGTCTTCCAGTGATTGCTTTGAAAGGTGAGTCCTCTCTCTAAATTTTATGAATTTTTGTTTCCTTCATCTGCTCTTATTTGGAAATATATCATTGTACAGTGAACCAGGAATGTATACTGGGTGTTTTTGATTCTCTGCTTTACACGAGGCGTATTTAAATATCATTTTTATTTTTTATGGTTTTAGTCCGCAAGTGAAATATACCGACCGAGCGACCGCCACTTGTCGGCGAAGTTAGTGCTAAATTTGCGGATAGAGGGTGTCGCGTGATCAGCGCAACGAATCCCCACGGCCGTTATTTTTTTTTCCAGACCGGAGCCGCTATTCCTTGAAATGGATCCTCAATTATCCTCACGAGGCTGAGTGAACCCCGTTCTAGACCCACTACTTCTCACAAAACCTGGTAGCGCCGGGAATCGAACCCGGACCTCTGGATCTGTAGCCAGGAACTCTGACCACTAGAGCACAGAGGCGGTCATTTAAAAATCATATGATAATTAAAACTGAGTTAATTACTACACATTTGTATTCAGTATTTAAGCTGTATAATTACATTGTCAGACTAGACGTCTACTTCGCTTGGAGAATTGAAATTGTTTCCGCATGTTTATTCCACAAATATGCAGCCCGACTTCAATAGGAGGTCATCAACAGAGATGATACTGTAATTGTAAAGCATAAAAAATATCCAGAACAGAGTACAAATCGCAACAGAATTCATCTGCGAGACGTGTTTTGGAAACCATAAATGAATAAAAGTAAACGTTTTTCCAATGACTTGTATACTGCCTGTCTACCTCAAATAATTAATGATGAGACACATTTTCTTTCCTTGGCACTACAGCCCTAGTGGGCCTAGGCCTACCTCCATGAACTTCTCCGTTCACTTCGGTTTTTCTAGATCTTACACATTCGGTAGGACTCCTTGGGCGGGTGATCAGCTCGTCGCAAGGCCTCCAACTGTACACAAACAGAGAAAAACGCGCACACAAATTAAACAGCCATGCCCTGAGTGGGATTCGAACCCACGATCCCGGTTTCCAAGCGAGCGAAGACAGTACATGCCTTAGACCGCTCGGCTACCGTGACCGGCGATGAGACACATAAGGTGCGTAAATTTATAGTCCCTATTGTTCACCGCTGCCAGTTGACGAGTACTGCCATCTCTGAGCTTCTGTTCGCAACAATTGGTCATAAGAATTTTTTAGTTTTAGGGATTGGAGTTAAATACAGACCCTTGATACTGCAGTCAGAAATAGACCTAATTTATGGCCGTCAGTGATAGATGAGTGTGTTGGTGGAATGATAGCTAAAATGGGTAAGACGAAGTGCCTAAAGAAAATCCCGCCCCAGTGCCACTTCATCCACCACAAATCTGATGTCAACTACACTGGGTTCAAACCCTTGTCTTGACGGTAAGAAGCCGGCGACTAACCACCTGAGCTGTGACCTTATTTCCTTGGATCAGTGTTGTTGTTTATTTCAAATTAGCAACCATCTTTGTTGCTGGGAGTAGAACAACTGAACGGAAATGTTAATACACACATCCAACCAGTATTTTACCTGCTCGCCACCCACACGCCTTCTTGTTTTGGTACTTAAACACAAGGACATATTCCTATAAATTTTACGAGGTTTGTAATTATTTTCCATATCAAAATATGAATCATTCAGGTATGTTAGCGATTTGTGAGCGGTCCTGAGTGTCGTCATTCTGTTGTTGTGTGTGACCACTGCGACCAACTTAAGGTGCAAGCTGTAGAAATGAAACATCAAGTTAACCTTCCAATTGCTTCACTGCGTCAAAAACTTGGACTTCAAAGAGGGACTAGAAACTTACTTGATCAGCGGACGAGCTGTAAACAGGTGCGCATGCGCGATTAATTGTGACTAGGGCCTGGATTTAGTGAGATGTATGCTACAGGTTTTTGCTGCAGGTATTTCAGCCATGGAGAAGGGACTACTACTGAATTATAAAAACGGCTTTATAACGTCCAATTTATTAGTGGTTTATTTAATTTCTTTTAGAAATGTCATTCTGACTTGTGATGCTTAGGATCTGGAAATTTGGCTACCAGACTGGCTTATGACACGAGAATAAGGATTTAGAACAAGGAAACATTGTTTCTATGAGAATTTTGGGGGTTATGAAAGGGGTAACGATATTATTGGCATATTTTAGCCACCGGTGAATTATAGGACCTTATTGAAGTGGACCTTAAATATACTGAAAAGAAGGTTGAAAACTGATTTCATCTGGCTCAGGATAGGGATTATTAGAGGTCGCTTTTGCACAGTGAATTAACCTGCCGGTTTCATAAAAGGAAGGAAATTTGTTGATTATCGGAACGAGTATTAGTTTCTTTTAGTTCTTTCTTTCTTCGCGAATGGGGAGGTTTATAATTAACTAACACTACAAAATATTTTTTCAAAGGTTGGTATTTATTCACCTAGTCAAGAATTTTCCTCCTTATATGGAATCAAAATGTGCATTACCACGTTCGCAAGAAGCCGCAAGAAGAGCTCTCTCGATTAGGCTCAACTGAGTAGGCTTTTACCTGAGAACGAGGATAGAGTCGTGTACCGGAAACATACGTTTAAATAAAAATAAGACGTGCCGCGGCACGGATCACACAGAAAACACAGTTAAATTGTATAAACCGTTGCGTAACCTAGCAACTGGTCACAGGGAACCTTATTCCTACTGTTGCTTGAAGCGGACATGTAAAACACAGTTTCCCTTCTATTGTTGCCTCTATTCGTATTTACAAAGCCGTTGCCTGGCAACGCGTTGTTCAATTCCGTTACAGTATTATCATGATTTATAATTTAATTTACCTGTGTTTCAACTATTGTTAATGTCTTTTTTAATGACGCTTGCAGTGCCGAGACTAGGATCGTTGATTAATGTCTTTGGAGCAAATGATGGAATTGGAAGAAAACAGAGTACTCGGAGGAAACCTGCCTCAGTGCCACCTTTCCACCACAAATCCCACTGACCTTCAATCGAACCCGGCCTTCCGCAGCGAGAAGCTGGCGACTATCCGCCTGTTTAGGGGTCGTGCCATAGCTCGAGAGATTAGTCGCTGGCTTCCCACCACGGCGGCCCGGGTTCGATCCCGGGTCTGGTCAAGTGGGATTTGTGGTGGACAAAGTGCGCTGGGGCAGGTTTTCTCCGAGTACTTCGGTTTCCCCTGCCAATCTTCATTTCACCAATTGCTCCACAGTCACCCTCACCTATCATCTGGGGCTTGTACAATAGGCCAGAAGTGGTCGCAGTGAGGGGACTTAGTCCCACCCCACTAGCAATAAAATAATCTGCCTGAGTATATATGGTACAACCTTCAAGCTATCCATGATTCCACGTTTACTACTCATAAGCTTCCCACCCTGCTATATATTCTCAGAATTTGAGGCAACGTTATAAAATAACCGAATAGCCAAGAAGTAGTAATTACAGAAGACTGTGACAGGAAATGATGCAAGTCTCTTATAAAGTTCGTAAGCTGTTCAAGAGTATAAAAGAAAACAATTCCTTTTGTAGGCAATTGTACTCTGGTTGACTAGGAGAAGGCGTTTGACAAGTCGCTCGGGACAAGTAACATGCATGCCAGAGGCATTCGTCAGTCTCGCAAGAGACGGCTGCTCTTTAGAAAGGCAGAATGATGGATAAAATCTTCAGACATTATGCCGTGTAAAATTGTCACCAACATAAAAGGCAGTTTAACAACTGACCATATATTCTCGTATTATGAATAGTCCGGTAAGAAATTTTAAGTCGTCTTGTGGTTTTAATTTCTTATGCTTGTATTTGTTTTTGCTATATTCAGTTGAGTTAGATTTTCATGCGTTATATACATCCAGTGTGTAAAGTGAAAGCATAATTGAAGTCATGTCCTACCGTCCGTCTGAATGTTCCAGCTGATGGATTTAGAGAACATTTTCATGGGAGTCTACCACATTACTGCAGGGACTTTCTCCTAATACAGGTACTTATGACTCCGTATGTATATGTTGCCGATTAATGATTTAAAATAATCTCCACCAACTTCATGTTATGGAATCTTTCTATAGAATGTTATAGGTACAGAGCCGGTCAGAAAATTCTCTACTTTAACGAAACAGTATTTATAAGAGCATGTATTTGGACATCATCCTATCCGCATTCAAATATCATCTTCATGCAATATTCATTTTTAGTCTAATTTCCTTATTTTTAAAAAATAAAAGGAGGCTTATGAGATAACTTTGCTGTCTTTCTGTCTGTATATCCTCCTCAATTTTTTTCGCTGTCCGTGCGTTACTCGTCTGTGTGTCTCTGTATCCCCCAAATTTTTTTCTTTTTCTATGCAATCCATATCATATCGAAGGAAAGTAGGAGATTTTTCTTCGTAGAACTTCTTGTAATATTACATTGAAGTCCCCTAAACGGCCTCTTTCCTCCATAGATTCCAATAAAAAATTATTATGCATTTTTCACCTCTGTATAAATGTGACACTCCCGACCCATCTCATCCGCCTTGGTTTAGTCAATCCAGCAGAATCTGAGTGAACACTCAAAACGGTAGCCCCCGCAGCCTGACTCACGCTCGAGCACTGAGATCGAAATGAGAAAAATTCTATACATCTGTGCTTCTGCTCGGTCTGTTCACCTGTGAAGGTATAGCCGCTACAATGCGACTACCCGGGTCTAATAAATTTTGCCGAAAATCTAAGGATTCCTGGACTCAGCGTTCAAGAAGAATGCAGATTATAAAATTCCGCAGTTAATGTATACTTGAGGCATAATGATATTTCACTATTTGTAGTTATTAAATCCATTCATCAATATTAAAAAAAAATATATTTTTTCAGGCTTTTAACATTTTTACAGAACTTGGGTTCGTTTTTCTTATGTGTAAGCTTATAATTGGGGGCACGAGGTAGCGTAGTTAGTTGAGGGGCTATGCTACAAGCCGGAAGGTCGCGGGTTCAAGACCCTCTGAGGTCTTTGGATTTTCTTTCAATTGACCTAATCCTTCCAGCCGCACTATGGCCCTGGAGTCGACTCAGCCTCTAACAGAAATTAGAACCAGGAATTAATTAAATAACTTTCCTGGGGAGTAAAGCGCGGACCCTGAACCTCTCACAACCCTATGGGCCTTCACGGCCTGTTACAGGGTTAGCTTTACTTTTTTTTAAGGTTATAATTTCTTGCCCCTACATCTCTCTTACATTCGTTGCTCTTCTACAGTTTTACCTGTGAGTGGTTTTACATATTACATATGAAATGAAATATATAATTTTCTCTTCGTTCCTGTTACTTCTTCTCTCTTTCTCTCTCTTGCGTCAAAATATTGTCACGTGATAGAATGACTATAGACGGGATTTCGATTGGTAATTGGATTTATTGAACACTTAACAGATAGTAACTAAAGTAACTACAGCGCTGTCGCTAATTCACACACTCTACATTATACCACAGCACGTAGTAAATGTTCTCAGTCTGCCGTATCTTCACAGGTAGCCGTCTGGTAACGGCTTCCAACTCCCTCGCTTCCTCATCTTACGTGTTCACGTCCTTACCGGCCGACGGCTGTCTCACAACTAACTACATTCTAGACTTGTCCTGCTAATAACACCTCGGCTCGGACCGCATAGAAAACATCGCTTCCAACAGTTCTGTTGTAACGGAAAGTAGCTGTTGCACGGGCCATGTAGAGAACGCCTCTTCCCAGTTAGTCCATTGTTGCGTGTTAGGAATCTATTGCATAGTAATGGGCGTTGTTTGCAGATTTATTACTTAACAACGGGTCTACATGCTACAATATTATCATCTGTTTGTTTTGAAATACTGTCCATCTCTTTTCTTTGTTTAAGATCAGAGACAAAATTTCTCCTAGAACAAAAATGTCGTAATAGCCTTTTGAGCTTTGAAGTAGACAGGAAAATAAACTGAATGGGGGATAACTTTGCTCTATTTTAATATGATTTTAAATTCTTTATCAATTCTCACAGCAGCATTAGCAATCAATAGAAATGTTGTTAACAGCTACACGTATTTCACGATGACGCATCAACCGAGAAAGTAAATGTGATGACAACGAGAAAGGCAGCATTGGAAAAGGAAAGTTTCTTAAAACATCCTTTGCTATTTTGTTGGGGGGAAGCTTGTAATCCCTTCGTTAGTAAACCTGGAGTTCGAAGTGACACCGCTCGAATATGATAAGGGAACTGTTTACACCACGAACAGATAATTACAATATATAAAAGTGTAGAATTCAAAACAGATTTACATTATTCTAATATATATACATATCAGGTAACAGAACCTGAAAATTTAATATCCCTAACAACTAATTCTATCACTTTAATCTATTTTGAGCCAGTTCAGTCCAGTTCGCATCATCACAACTGACCCATTTGACGTTTGTTTCATATTAACCTCACGTTTTATTTTCGGTCTTACATATCGCCTTCTAATATATTCCTCTGGCAGCGATTACCACTTCTGGTTCGTATTCTGTGAAGTTCTGGTTTCTAGTCTTACTACGGAAGCCCCTGCCTTGACCGAGGGTGTTCGTGGTTTCCATCACTCTCTCCGAGGAAATGCTGGGACAGTGTCTTAAATTACGCCACTAAAGCATCCGTCCACTTTGTTTCCAGTTCATCAGTCAGTTAACAATCCTATCGCAGAACGCTCTATAATATTGTGGAGTGCCGCCAAAGATGACAGAAGACGACACGTCAACTGATAGGCAACGGCCTAGGCAAGAATGTATACTTCCATGGAAATGCAATACCAGCGGGCCGTTGCCTAGGAATAGCTAAACAACAACGCATTTCACAAGAAATGAAAGGATAAAAATGAAAACGAATGAAACGTATAGCGTTCAATAACCCAAAATAAAACAATCAGATGCTTCCTCGCCAAATTTTGGCATGTTATTGATTCGTCGTAATGAAGACACAGAGAGAAGTTCTACTGTTCACTTGATACCGTACAAAATATTTTGCAGACGGTTGTACAGATGAGTGAGGCAAGATAAATGGGATGGAACTAAGAATACATGTAGTTGGAACAGTAGCTGTGGCACCATTGTTTGGACGAGCAATGACAGACCTGTCCAGTAAGGTGGGTGGTCTCCTCTTAGGACTCCTACCTTCATTCAACTGAATGAATGTATTTATAAGACGGTAATATGATTGTGTATCTAGCGATGCTGTCTGTAACTCTTTGTACTAGCACATCACTTATATGAGGTGATGTACAGTCTCGCGCATGAACCATGTTTCGGCTTAGAAGAGGACAATTAGCACGAGCTAGATGTCCTTAAACAAAGAGTGTTAACTCTGCGGTAAAGTAGTTTCCTCGCGGAGCGGTTCTGCTGTATCTGATCTTCGATGATTGCCTTCGGAAACAAAACTCTATAGACAGGTCTACAGTTCGGTGTACACATTTTCCAAACATGTTCTTGAGTTTCTCTTCTTTCATTGGTGTCTAGAAGGGAGCCAGTCAGCCAACAGTGCAGATAGACTGCACAGAACTGTACAATGCAATGCCAGTTGTGTGATGAGAAGAAGCCAAGGAAAATTAAAGTAAACCTCAGACTGAGATCTGAACCCAGAACAGTAGAGAATAATATTGGTATTCTTACCGCAGCTTTCGAATTTGGATTGAAAGAAAGAAGTTAACATACTGAAAACATGACATGTTTTAAATAAAGTGACGTGTTGTTGGTGGGTTCTGATGATACTAGGGACACTGATGCTAGTATTTAACACCATTTCAAGAAATAACCACATTTACATCTGCTATAAAACAGTCTGTAATTAATTACATATTTATTTGAGCTTTACACATGTGAATTCGAGACATGGGGATATTTTGTTTCTTTACTGTTGACACTATACAATTCGGTAATTTCAGCCAGAATTCCTAAAAACCTGTTGAATTAAAAACGTTTCTAAAGCTGCATACATGCAGTCCAGAAATTTTATCAGTAAACATGTACCTTTTATCCCCCCCTTGGCATTACAGCCCCAGTGGGCCTAGGCCTACCTCCATGAATTCCGTTCACTTCGGTTTTTCTAGATCTTACACATACGGTAGGATTCCTTGGGCGAGTGATCAGTTCGTCGCAAGGCCTCTACCTGTAGACAAACACAGAAAAACGCACACAAACATCCATGCCGTGAGTGGGATTCGACCCCACGATCTCGGCTTCCGAGCGAGTGAAGACAGTGCATGCCTTAGACCGCTCGGCTACCGTGACCGGCTAAACATGTACCTACGCCCGGCTAAATATATTTGTGAAATGCGTTATCAGTCCTGAACAACGAGGTCTAAATATGGTGCTTTGAAAGATCGGCCAAATACATTTCTTATGATGATTATAAATATCAGGCTCATGATGACAAAAGAAAATATGAAGAAGTAAATATAAATATTAATTAATCAGTTTGGAGTTTATATAGTATATAGGTACTAACACAAAGTTCAGGCTACACCAACAAACCAGGCGGAACACTACAAATAACAAGTTCCAAAGTGTAACTACTCCATACAAGAAGCCACATTCCCTAACAAGAATTAGAATGCAAGCAATAATTTGCTCTCATACACCACCATTTTAGATTTTATTTTGATGTTAAAATCGTATTTTTATTATTTAATTTTAACTTTCACTCTGAAGACCTTGTACCAAGGCAATATCAAGAACAAAGACAACCTCACAATATGAACCCATATACACGAAATTATCATTTGATGATGACCCATTAGGGATCGAAACAAGATGTGTCATAGATACAAGACGTCAATGTAAACAGATCATTTGTATACTTGCAGTTCTTGGCTGAAAATACGAAATAAGGGAATTATTCGTATATAGGTAAAAATAATAAATTTTGAAACTGTATATTACAATTAAATTCGAAAAATGTGTAGGGTCTGAGATGCTCACAACATTGGCTATGAAGAGTTCTATCTTCTGGGACATACTGCCGCGTAGCCCGATTAAAGTTAACCGACGTTTCGGAGGAATACATCACCTCCCTCTTCAATGCCTACCAATTAGCCTGGAGAGAAGCAATCATGAAGCCTGAGGCAAGTAGCATGCTGGATTCTTGCTTGGTTTGCTGTCTGACCCTGAAAGTGGGAGTGAGGAGATCCTTTGGAATTCCGATTGAATTTCACTGGACTACACGAAGTTCGAAGTTATGCATAGCAGAAGATAGAACTATTCATTTGGAAACCTGATTTATATTAATGAACACTCTTGAAGATGATGAAAGAAATCCGACAATCTAAATTGTGATTATAAATTTTAATTATATTAAATTTTAAAGTTGTGGTATGAGATAATTTTTAAGATTTTAATACAGACTGTAACATGTTTTTACACACATGCAGTTCAGGGATTTCCCTTTGTAGAACCGTTGGCACTTTTGATCTGCCCCTCATGAAAGGAGAAGTTTAAGAACAGCTCCGATGTTACAACGTTCAAGTCGCCATATCGGCAACCTATGGGTGATTTTCTCGGATTAAGAATGCAAAGTATGACTGACAATAGAAAAGCACTAGACATTTTTTACTGTCATTATTTTTACCCAATAAATATGCACCACATCCTGTATGATCGAACAAGTAATATTATAAATAAAAAAAGTAAAGCGAAACAAATGCAAATTATGATCGTAAAGAATAATAGAAGCATAGGGAAGAAACGAAAAAAGAAAAACTTGTTTGTATGAGTTTAGGTATTGTTCTGTAACATCTCGAAAGCGTCTCATAGCATCCCTTATACAATAACTCTAACCCTTCAAGAAACCTGCTTACTTGTTTAAAAGTGGGTAGCTCCCAATACAAAAGCTGCTTGCTTTCGTATGTAAATTTGGTTTCATGAGAGAGGCGACTAACCAGACCTCTATCCGCCTGTTAGTCTTGTCACCAGCCACATTGATGTGACTCGCAAGTATTGATGGGACGACATTAATATTCTATGATGGAAGAGATCGCTTCGGAGTCTTAGGGTCAGATAGGGAGAAGGTGGAAATGTAGATCTTAGAGATATAGGCAGTAAGGGTGCTGACTGGACTCGAGTGGCACAGGGTAGGGTCCATTGGCGGAGTGTTGTGACCACGGCAAGAGATTTTGTTTTACGAATATATAAAATACGTTAAAATTCGCAACACGTTGATGGGATATCAGCTTCTGAATGAGGATTCTGCACAATAAAATTCGTTCTTTAGGAGGAATGGACCCAATTTTAGTACAGATTTTATTTAATTCATTGTGAGTTTCTTTTATTCTTAGCTCTCTATTTTTCTAGATTTAACCCAGAGAGAATACATACAGTAAACACATAAATCATACGAATATATTTATATTACATTCTCTTCTTCCATTTTAACTTCAAAATTTTTATTTGTCATATTTTGAAAAATTGAGTATAAATATTCACTCAACTGTAATGAAATGTTTAGCTTTATTTTTTAATTTTGGATTAGAATATCGTAGCATCATTCATGGACGTGGAAACCTCAAATCTCAAGTTATTTATATTTGCACAACACTTAAGCTTGAGCCCTAAGAGAAAAATATAATAAGGAATTTGTAAACAAATTACTGAGAATGTAAGAAAGAGGAAGAAAAAGAATGGAGAAAATGACAATATAGGGAGCGTCATTATTCTTACCCGTCATCTAATGTTTGCAGTGTGCATCATTACTATACATATATGGGAGAGCGGATAAAACTCTGTCCCTTAACTTTATCCGAGTGAAAAGGACTCCTGGTACGGATTTTACATGATACTGAACGTGCTCCATACCCGACTATGGAGTGGTAGAGAAAGGGTTATTAAGCCAAGAGGAATGAGATGTGCGGCACTTTTAGTACTCATGATGATTTGTGGCATATGTAAGGTTAGTTGGAAGGACATATGGGAAGTGGGAATATATGGGAAACTCATGGTGAGGATGTCTCACACAAGTGGCACTCACGGTGAAGATGTGTGGCATATGTAGCACTCATTTTCAGATTACTTTGCTAACAAAATGTAAAACTATCCCAGTAAAAGGACCATAGGTTTGTGAGACGTCGAGGCTCCCACATTTTCTAGACAATCGACTCACAGATGGCAGTAAGGTTTTCATCCTTATGCGCCGGCCGCCCTTTACCCACCAAGAAGATTCCTAGTACTCATTTCTGTTAGGGGCTGAGTGGACCCCAGGGTCATAGTGTGGCTGGAACGATTATGTCAATTGGAAAACGCAGTGACTTCATCGGGAATCGAGCCCGGCTTGTAGCATAGTTCCTCAATCTACTACGCTGCCGTGTGTCCTCATTTTCAGATTCCTTATTCTGGGAAACTACATTCTAGTCCACTCTGCATTCTTGACATCACGATTATGTTATAGCTCGGTCAAAGCACTTCCTTAGTCAGATATTAATTAATATTAAGAATTTTAAATCGATAATCGATAAATATGTTTAGTTCAAGCCCATATGAACTCTATAGTTGAAATATATCTATTCTATCTTGCTGTTATTCATGTCGAAGTCGTCTCCTTCTCAATCTCTAGGCTTTATATGGATTTTCTCTATCCGTCCTACTAAATATAAACAACGGAACCCTAAAATGGACCACTATTGTTTAGTTTCACATCCTTTCAATTTTTCTGTTCACATCATTTTCCATATCACGCTAAGTATGATCAGTAAACCAAGAAGATAGTGCTGAAGTACAGCATACGTAAGGCTGCAAGTAACACATACGTGTTATATGGCCTTTGTTGTTTGTTGCAGGATTAAACCACGAATTATTTTTTTTATCTATGGCTCCACAGCGGGCGAAGACGACAATAACTCTCCTTGACAGCAGAAACAAATGCGATCATCTGTCAATATTTCCATTTTCACAAATAAAGTATATGAAGATTTCCATAACCCCCCTCCGAAGGTGATAACCTCATTTAACTTCTCCACTTGCCTCACCCGTATAGAGAGTAACAAGCTAGCTTTATCAGCGTAGCAGTGTGACAAATCGAACAGCCAAACCTTCCTCCCTCTACCTGTCTCTCTGATTACCCATAAGTCATAGCTAGAAAGAAATGAGCAGTTGCTCCAGTTCGCGTGTTCGGTAAGACCGGGTTGTGAATTTGTGTCCATTTCGTTTGTTATTAGACGTGTGTTACAGTAGGTAAGGTGCTTGAAATGGCGCGAATCATACGTAATATACATTCGTAATGATACAAACGACAGTTCCCACAGTGTTAGAACTGAGTGTAGTGATTGTCACCCGAAACCTAAATCCCGCCTCTGCGTTAGTCTGCAATCTGAAGTGTTCTCTTAACATTCTGGTATTGCAAAGCCTCGTTGAGTGACACTGAAGCAAGCAGTAAAAGGTAAGGGATTGTTTTAATTAAATATTAGGTGAATTCGTCTTTTGTTGGTTATGTCACTCCACGGCAGGATCTACAAACTGTGGCTCGCGGGTCACATTCATTTAATGCTCATTATGTTTCGGCAGTAAGGCTAATTTATAAATCTCGAAGTGTATGGTAGGTCGCACACCGGCATGCGTCAAGACATGCAACAGTCAATACATGATGTCTGCAACATGACGCAAAGAAAGGAGCACATTTGAAATGAATGAGATTATGAAAACCGCCGCATACCGGTCTGAGTCATGATGCTGACGTCAGCTTCATGCTGACGAATCACGAATGTAGCAAGACTGTGTCTTTTGTCTCATGTCTTGATGCTTGTCTTGATGCAGTTGGTGTGCGGCCGCCCTATGAAACGCCGTGTAGTCGTTTTAATTTACAATCAGAATGGATATGTGTACCGATGTGGCACTGTTACTGAAGACACAGAGAAAACGAAAGAAATTGCTATAAATTATGATGCAATGTTCGTTAAGTGGCCGGTCACGGTAGCCGAGCGGTCTAAGGCATGCACTGTCTTCGCTCGCTTGGAAGCCTCATGGGTTCGAATCCCAATCAGGGCATGGATGTTTAGTGTTTGTGTTTGTGTTTGTGTTTGTGTTTGTGTACAGGCAGAGGCCTTGCGACGAGCTGATCACCCGCCCAAGGAGTCCTACCGAATGTCTAAGATCTAGCAAACCGAACTGAAACGGAGAATTTCATGGATGTAGGCCAAGGCCAAAATTGGGACTCTAGCGGTAAAGGGAAGAAAAAGTTAACTAATCCTGCGTTTGTTGCGGCATCACATGTCGCGCATGCCCAGAAAGATACCTCAATAGGTTCGCCTGAATTCTAGTCGGCCACATTACGTTAATGCATCTTATCAGGGCTGGATATATATTCTATTTTACAAGTAGTGTTTTTGTTATCAGTTTCTTTTTGGCGATGTAATAGTTCACTTAATATCATTAATATGGTCAATGCTTGGAGTATGAAATGGGTGGGACATCTACCAAGCATGGTGGAGAAGAAAAATATACACAGAATTTTAGTAGGGAAATCTGAAAGAAAAGATCATATGGGAAACCTAGACATTGATGAAAGCATAATATTATAATGGGTCTTAAAATGGGTTTTTGACGATCTGTACTGGACAATTTGACTAAGAGTATGGCTCAACTGTAGGCCCATTTACACATGATACTGTCTCTTTGCTTTTCGCAAGAGACGGGGATATTTTATCTAAACGGCGACACTCAGCTTCGCAATAAGGACTTTTTTTTAGGAAGTTAGTTGGTTAAATTGGCCATTTCTTCTGAATATTGGCTAAATATTAGTTAAATCATATAAATGCTGATCTTCCCCTTATGAGATAATGATACAGCGAACGCACTATCTGAAGTAGAGATCTGATTTAAATACAGAGTGGCTTAAATTCAGTTAACCGTTTGGTAAAACGTACACTGAAATACGTTAGAAATTTCCTTATTACTTACTGAATTTACTTTTTTTCAAAATGAGAATCTCCATGTTCATAGCACAACCCACAATGCTCTGAAACCGTTCTGTAAATTAACTGGCACATTTAAATTGGAACATTCCCGTTAATAGGAGAGAATATTTCAGGTTAGCTGACTCTTAGTTCACTCTGTATATTTATTCATTCATTCACATTTTATGTTACTCCCTCTGAAACATAGAGCATTTGTGAAATGCTTCGTTTTACTTCAGTTTCTTAATCTTTTAGACAATCGGTAGGACTACTTGGACTGGAGATCACCCCATCGCAAGGCCGCTGTTATACAGGACAACAGAAGCACAGAATAAATGCAGACATCCATAACTCGAGTTGGATTCGAACCTACGATCCCAGTGTTTGAGTGGGCAAAGACATTTCCTTCCTTAGATCGTGTAGTCACAGTTACTGGCACTCTGTACGTATATGCGTATCAATAAGTCAATTCTCGACAACTTGACCTACCAACAGTCACCTATCCAGTTTGTATTTCATGCCTCTCCTGAAATAATATCCTTCGGAATATTTTGCTTTGTTTCTGTCATGAAGAACACCGGTGAGACGCAAGATCGTTGAGTGAAAGACAGAGAGAGATAAGGTAAAGCAGACATGACAGAGTTTTAGATAAAGATTATCCTAACCATAGTCCTATATTGGAAAGAGGTGGGGAGGTGAGTGGTGTGTGTTGTCTGTATGAACTCCAGTCAGCAAAACGACCAAAACATGCTTTGCTGGCAGAGTGGTATCAGCGAAGGAAGTATCTTATTTCTAGGCCGCGCCATAGCTCAAGCGGTTAGTCGCTGGCTTCCCACCGCGGCGGCCCGGGTTAGATCCCGAGTCTGGGCAAGTGGGATTTGTGGTGGACAAAGTGGCGCTGGGGCAGGTTTTCTCCGAGTACTTCGGTTTCCCCTACCAATCTTCATTCCACCAATTGCTCCACAATCACCCTGACCTATCATCTGGGGCTGGTACAATAGGCCAGAAGTGGCCGCAGTACAAGGGACTTAGTCCAACCCCACTGGCAATAAAAGAAATCTGATTTGATGGGGCATTGGCTGCTTTCTTTTTATTAACAAGTAGTGTCCGCCCCGTACTGGAAATGAGAGTGTGATGGGAAAG
The DNA here is from genome assembly GCF_002891405.2 of Cryptotermes secundus. Classification (NCBI taxonomy): domain Eukaryota; kingdom Metazoa; phylum Arthropoda; class Insecta; order Blattodea; family Kalotermitidae; genus Cryptotermes; species Cryptotermes secundus. The sequence goes on from NW_019734350.1 coordinate 108,742, forward strand.
AGAAGACGAGAATTAGTAGAACCCGGTGGACCGGTGTGTACTTGACATAGCACGATGCCAATTTAGATAAAAAGTCAAATGTGTAAGTGTTCTGCAGTCCTGTTTCAATCAATCGCCTACTTTCGGTTCTCAGTCATCTACAGTGGCCGTAACTATTCGCAAGTTAGTCTATGTATAAAAAACAAACTCCGTGGTTTTAGTCCGCAAGCGAACGATACCGACTGAGCGACCGCTGCTTTTCGGCGAAGTTAGTGCGAAAATTGAAAATACTGCCGGAACATATCTTCATTATCCTTTTGTGTTTCCTCTTTACGCACTGATTAAAAGGATAGTAATATTTAGAGATAAATTTATGTATAATATATAAGTAAATAATATTTCAGCTAAATATATTTATATAAGTATATTTTTCCAAACAAGATTTTAAGATACGAAGAAAGTCGTCTTCTGGGTTTAGGCGCCGTGTANGTAATCGCCGTGAGAACCTCAAAACTTACAAGATTTTAAGATAGATTTATCATTTTTAGCATTTAAGGTTTTCACGGAGGTGGTTATTCAGATGGGTCTTCTACGTTGTGCCTTCATATAGTCCCGTAGTAGGCTACCACGATTTCGATGGGAAGTGCTACCTCCATCTTCAGGGTTGACCATGAGTAAGAAGGCAGCATTATCCTCCGAAACGTTGGTATCCTCCTATAGCTCTACATGTTATGCACATTTTTTGTTCTGAAAATTATATTTCTCGGTGTATTCGGTATGAAGTTATTTTTCATCAACTTCGTTAATTACAGCTGTAATTTTTATGGCCGATGTGTTTCGTTCCCTTGCCTGGTTTTCCTGGGGATTTTCTTTATACGTCTGTCCCTTCAGTGTTTCTCATTTGGTATTCCGTAAAATGTGTGGCCAATTAAGCTTCATATCCTGGCCTCCGCATAATTTTTATCTTACACCCACCGTAGCTCCATTTCACTTCGCATCCGATGCCATCTCGTCATTAGTAAACATGTCTCCCAAAATTAATTGTTCTTGATGTAGGCTGAGCTGGGCTTCCTTCCCTCTGGTGACTGCCAAGCAGTCTAGCCACACGACTAAATATTCTGACAAGCAACGGATATTTGGGCCGGTCACGGTAGCCGAGCGTCTAAGGCATGTACTGTCTTCGCTCGCTCGGAAGCCGGGATCATGGGTTCGAATCCCACTCAGGGCATGGATGTTTGTGTGCGTTTTTCTGTGTTTATCTACAGGTAGAGGCCTTGCGACGAGCTGATCACCCGCCCAAGGAGTCCTACCGAATGTGTAAGATCTAGAAAAACCGAAGTGAACGGAGAAGTTCATGGAGGTAGGCCTAGGCCCACTGGGGCTGTAGTGCCAAAGGAAAAAAAACCGGATATTTGTAAGGTGGGTTTCTTGGTTTTCATGGATTTGAGTTTACTTTTTTTATTTATAAGAAGAAATATTTTCGACTGTAACATCGTGTAGTCAGTTAAAACTCAGCAGACGTTTCAAATAAACATATTACCCACATCGTCAGGATCGAAGAATTAGCAAGCAAGAAGATACCTGTCTCGTGTGGGTTTCTGTACTTAATACATGACAAATTTTACGTGTGCTTAACTAACTAAGCAGTGCGCCATGAAGACGTATAGGGGAGTGGATGTATAAATCCACATTTTCTTGGCCTCGGCACTAGCTGGAAGTGAGCGGTCAGCTTCATCACAGTTGAAAGTAAATTGAAATCAGCAAATTACTATTGGAAATTAAGCACAGTTATCAATCTATTCTTCTTATTGACATTACTGTCATAACTGAAACATATGATGAAAATTAAACATCTTGTAAATGACAGAACTTGTCATTATAGGCCTATGGAAATGAAAGTGTCAGCCTTTTCGTGTAAGTGTGAATGTATGACAAATTTCATTTCTGATTGTGCTGTACTCGTATCTCACATGCCTCTTCTTCTTTTCCCGTGTTAGGCTTTGTGGCCTGTTCCCAGCAGAACTAATCTGGAACTATGGAACTTAACATAAGCGTCTGTAGGCTCCCCGGACTAGGGATCAGCTCTGTCGCAACTCTAACCACGTGATAAAGGGGTAGGTGAGTTGCAGCGCCAATCCGAACGCTGTGGGGACGAGAAGAATTTCTCGCTCATGCCAAGATACGAATGCCGATTCCTCAGTTGTCTAGCACGCGGCCTTGTCTGAGTATCCCGACTATGTATGTATGCATAAGTGTGAAGGTGTCGCCTCCTGGTGGTGTATCAAAACCACGCTCCGTTACTGTTTCATTGACAACTGCTTACAGGTTGGCCAGACACCGTAAGTTTTTATATTGACATGTTCACCAGCGTAACGTGCCAGCTTTTGTGCATCCGCTACGAACAGCCTCCATAAAAGACAGGATATCACATGTCCATCAAGTAACGTATGAAAGAAAAATTTCCCCCTACCATTAAAAGAGCCCGCCGCATGTTCGGACTCTCAGAACGCGTTTTTGCACGTATTCTTTAACATACATCCGAACTGTTCCCTTATAGGCTAACTTTTGTTTTGTTTGCCTACTTTTGTTACTCTTATTAGCTCAGATCACAATAAATCTCTCCTTAGACTAATGTAACTTATTCACATCTCGTAGGTAATTCTTTCATTTTACAAGATAGAAAACTTCCAAATCCCTCCTGTGTTACTTTATCTGAAGTTCTCACACCAGTGGCAATAAAGTGGGATATTTTCTGGAATATGACGGTATGTAGTCCTAACCTGAGTTCTCTGGCGTTTCGGAGAAACATAGTGAATCAGTCTTTAGGGTCGAAGAATACACCAAGCAAGAAGCTAGCAGCAAGCTTACTTCTGGGTCGTTACTTGACTTACTCTCCGACCCTAAAGATGGAAGCTGTGTGTTCGGCCGAAAATGTGTAAACATCTATCGGACTGAACGGCGTCACATCTTTACGTTCAAAATCATCATCATAATTCCTTTTGTAACTAAAGTTTCGCTGGGAAAGTGTCCTGAGCAAGCTGTATGAAATATGCAGGCTCTGTACCGTAGTGAATCAAGGGGCTAGAAGGGATATGTAGATTATAAATGCAAAAGGTAAATTGAATGAAGAGAAATAGGAGACCAATACTTATGTGTCTCTACAGTTGAAAATCAAAAGGATCTGAGATTTGCATACGGAGTGATACTTCCCTTGCGACCGGTTCCTGACGTTGTATCACTACCCCTTGATAAGAGCGATCGATTATACCTATCCTCCACAACGGGTTCTGGCTAGAGAGGCATGCACGAGATTTGCTTTGCATACGGTAGAAAAGAAACGGCAATATAAACAGGAAAGATAGGGGCACTTTGATACAAAAGATAGGGCGAGGATTGATGCTCAACAAGATGTATCACTAGGGTGATATGTGGGATAATATTAAAGATTTTTTTATTATTTGGAGCCGCTGTGTTTAACAGCCAATGTAGCGAAACGGTAACAGGCCGTTATGATTTAGAGAATAAATAAAATCGCTGTGAAATTTCCTGGAACTATTTAAATTAGCAGCAGTTCCTAGCAGTTCTGCACTCAGATTAAGACTAATAACTAGCCATGACAACCGTGTCAGTTGTAATTCATGCATTCGAAGGATCCTTAGATAGAATCATGAATTTTTATACGTATATGATGAAGAATGTTAAGTATCAAAACATTCCTGCATATGCCCCCGAGCAGAACAATTTTGAGCCAGTTTACTGGATTTCTTTAATGTCATACAGTCATCGTACCAAGGTGAATATGCGAAATTTTGCCACTGGCTGTAATTGATGTAGGTTACCAAAGTTCGTGTGGAAATTGGGTTCTGGCGAAAGGAATGAGAATTTTTAAATTTTGTAGATCGTAAATAATAACACCGAACTGTACGATACCCCCAGGTAGCTTTAAGTGGGTCTGTGGAATTAATGAACCGTTGGGGCTAGGCGTGTGAATTTTTGCATGGCCATAGGTTTTTAATGCACTAAATTTATGTATGGAAAACTGATGGTGCGTGACCGGTTACAAGCGTTTTGTGCCGTGCGACAGTCTGAAGCAGTATCAGACAAGTATATTCTAAAAGTTTCTGACGATGGTGTATAACACAGAATTACTGGGTTTTCGGACTTTTCCCATTGCCCGGTATTCTAGAAAATAGAAAACACGACGTTTCGGAAACTGGATCTGTTTCCATCCTCAGGTGAAGGGGGAGGACACCTACTCAGTTGGGCCCCTTAGATAGAGGTAATCTCAATCACTGGACAACCCCTGTCTATCACAATTTTATTGTATATTTTCTTGTTATCTACCGCCGAATTATCCAGGTCTCAGGTGAGTCAGTGACGGTGTAAATGTGACAGGGGTTTTCCAATGATCGAGATTAGCTCTTTCTAAGGGGCCCAACTAAGTAGGTGTCTTCTCCCTTTCACCTGAGGATGGAAACAGATCCAGTTTCCGAAACGTCGTGTTTTCTATTTTCTAGAATATCGGGCAATGGTAAAACTCCAAAAACCCAGTAATTCTGTGTATATGAGACACGTTCTTCCCAGAACTATTTCTTGAGGATATATGTATATATGCCATATATTTATGGGGAACATTGTTTCAGGCTCTTTAAGCCCCGTTGACTAATATTTCAGGTACTTTTACAGTCCCATGATCTACATGTAAAGTGTTAGGGCATATATATGAAAACAATTTAGACATTACATGAAACTGAAGATGAAATTCAAGTTCTTCGAAAGTGGCTTCTTGTGCAGGAATCGTACAATACAAAAATTGTAGGCATGCCTATGCATGTTTGGAGTTCTATAATATTTACAGGAAATTGAGCTAATTTTTAGTTGCTTCACGCATACAGACGGACGGACGGACGTGGGGATTTTCTTTGGCGATCTGCAAGGTTAAGAACACGTCTAAAAAAGAGTTAAAGTCATATAGGATAGTAATGCCTTTAGGACATTACGTAGGAGTATGTTGCCCAATCATGTGACTGAACTGCGCTTTTTCTTATAACAGAACTTAAACAAGAGCTCTCGTAACCTAGAATAGTGTTCTAGGAAAGATTTTAATATTTAAAAGTTTAAGACTGCAGAGAGCCAATAAAATAAAAGAGTATTCTCATAGTACCAGATGTGAGCCAATGAAAGGAGAAAGGCGATCAAGGGTTGACATGTTCTTCGAATAAAGAATTATAAGAAGGGGGAAAATGAGATGGAGGAATGTAAAACAAGGTATAGAAAGGCGAGTTCCTTTATTCTTTTTTTAATCACCATGCCTTCCTAAGTCACAGTCGGAACCTCGCGAAATGAATTCGTCTCGCAACAGTAACAGCTGAGCCGGTCTGGGTGCCGCGCCGCGCCGCACTTTCAATATGTACAGCAATCGTTCCCAAGAACTCGATAGGCCGAAATCTGTGCTACAGTGACATATGGCTTTCAAATATCCGACAAGGAAACTGATACAAAAAATATGATAATTTCACGATAAAAATAAAATCTGTTTTTGTTGTTGAAATTTGTGTATATAAGTAGGTCAGTCTCTTTGCAACTTTAGGTATGTTAGTTTCAACACTAATCACATACGCTTAACATTTATTGATAATAATTATCAAAATGTTAAAAAAAATTAAACAGAAATTAGTTCAAGGAATCTTCCTGGGGGTATAGGGCGGCCAGCCCGTAAGGCTGACGACCTCACAGCCATCTGTGAGCCGATTCTCTAGAAAATGTGGGAATATCGACGAATCACAATCCTATGGGCCTCCACGAACTGCTACAGAGATAGCTCCACTTATACATATATATGCATGGGAAAATATAACAGTTCTACTCTATCGATCTTAAGGCATCCGTGTTTATAATCTTCCAATTCAAAACAATATATAAAGCTATTACTGTAGCTATTGGTCATTTATCTGATATTTTATTAATAAATTTACCAATTCTCTTTATTTTACAGTGTTAATTAACGCACAAATATCAGACCAAATTCATAGACTTGTTAATGCTGTTAGAACTACTATATAAAATAATTTATTTTCATAATATTCGAAAGCCTCCTGGAAGTAGCTAAGCTAGGCCGAAACGAGTAAGGGGGTATAATGTTTTAAACGCTAAAGGTGGTTGCAATTAACGGAAATTAAACTCATTGATTATTAAGATTTTGTCATTTTAATTGCTTACTAAGTCTTATACGTGTTAGCATTTTATCCCTGTAAAGGAAACTATCAGTTTTAAAAATGTTTTGATCAGTATTTGTTTTGCGTCACCTGTCCCTTATATTATTCTTGTCAGAAAACTCTGGCGTCTGTCCGACATTGTGGGACTAAAACGGCACAGTGTCTGCGCATGCGCAACACGGCAAACGAACTAGTAATCAAAGTCACCTTACATTATTTAACCAAATTAACCACGTGCAAGCTTAAATTGTTCAGAATAAGTAGTTTATTCTGAAGAATTATAGGCAAATAAATTGTGCCATGGAAATTTCATTACTTGCGAATAAACGATGAACAATTAAAAATATGTGTCTCTAGTAAAAGATCAGAGAATTTTGCAAAAATTTTAAACAACAGTCTTCTTTCATGGAAGCGTGACACCAGACCGCGGCACGCGCATCAGCTATTCTCCCGTTTACTTTTCCTGGAATGTTCAGCGTCTGTCCCGATGCGCCATCTGTCCCGGCTTTACCTTATATTTCATTTTCTTTTATCAGGCCGGAAGATGGATGTTGAACTCAATGGCAACGGACTGGACAATGTCTTGGTCGTAATTTTGATACATTGCTGTCGTTCCAAAGAATTTACCGCCAAAATTAAACCTACTTTGAAATAAGTTTATTTTTTTCGCGAGGATTGTAATATTTGTTTACTCATTGAGAAGAACCATGCAGTTAAGTGGAATTTAGTTGGTGCTACCACCCACTCATTAAGGGGTTTTGTAGAACTCTAAAAGCGAGAAATCGATACATGTGTGACACGACGTATGTAAGGACTTAAGTCGTTGTTGCATGCGTGTTGTGAGTGTAATGGTTTATGACTTGACCCGAGCGCGTAACATAGAGACGTGCTTGGAAATATCTGTAACGGATTGAGGACGTGACTTGGAAAAAGAGACAAGAGTGTAAGGCAAAGAACTTTGGGGTTGCCGTAGCGACTCACGGTATGTGACATGTTATGCCGCTCCACCCCCTCCTCCGCTTTCATATGTTGCTAGGACCATGTGAATATGTTTGAGCCACCATCGCCCCCCCTTCAACCCTCGGCACATAGACACACCGTTGAACGATCATATATTAGCAAGAATACGTACAATTACTTAAATTATTTATTTAATTTAGAATGCAAATGTCACATCAACTTTTATATATCATGTAATCTGTGGCCTTTGCTTCTCTCCTGTTACTATTTTTCGACTATATTTACTGTCTGTTTCGACGTTATCTGTGCCTCTTCTGTCCTATCTTCCTAGTCACTACTACTTTATAATGGACGATTTCTTCATGAACTCTGCATCTACCATTCTCCCCGCACGTTGAACCCGGTTTTGTGTAGTGCTGAATATTTCCTTCTGCTAGCATAATATTAAGGTCTCTCTTTACGTTTTCTATTCTGATCACATAGCCTAATCTTTATCAGTACTCTCAAGGAGCATTCCCACGGATTTGATCCTGCTTAGTTTTCTCTTATAGCGAAACGTGAAATTTCTCATACGTACAGAAGAATCAGAATCAGTTGAATCACGCAATTATCAACCTTTTGAACACCATCAAGTACCTGCTTTTTTTCCTTTTAATTAAAAGAATATTTCGGAGACTGAACTGAAATGAGTACCCTTTTTACCTGAGGACGGAGGCAGAGTCCAGTCCCGAAACGTTATTTTAAATAAGAAACAGGACCGTGGATAATGTCCAAAGAATTAATAACCATATTAATGTTCCAGCATCACGAATACTTAAACCTTAATTAAGTAGAATTAAGAATTAAAGAAGATCGGGGAAGGCAGAGTAGGACCTATATGTTTTTTTTTGTTTGTTGTATTTATTAAATATTACATATAAGTACAGGCTTTCGCAAATATGTGCTTTTGAATTATTTTTGTATTATTTACTTTCAAGTTCCAATAGACACGTTAAAATCATATTTATTTTGGTTAAAATCTTTCTGAACTTGTCTTTATATTTCATAAATTAAAAATAATCAAAATTTTTAACGAGAGATAATTATCCTTTGAGCACAAAGCAGAATCATTGTACCGATTACAAGATAAATCGGTATAACATACTTGTACATACGTCAGTGGATACATTCTATACGTATCTACATCTTCGTAAATTAAAACTGAACACAATTAAAATCATCATGCTGAAAAACGTGGCTTCGTTACAACCTTCTTTTAGTTTGTGTGATGTAAGTGTAGTAGGTAATGTTTTATATTTAAACATTGTCAACGGAACAAGCTTACCATACAACCCACACGCATCCCGGGACTATCAAAGCACCCTTGAGCTCGCATATAGAATGTTACTCTTATGCATGCAGAGATATGAGAATTTTTAAAATTCTGCCTGCAGTTACATAAACTTTACAACAAACATGTTTTATAAATACTTAAACAACTATCAGATGAATACATCAGTGCAATAAGGGCTGAAGATAACTAAATAAAAAATCTTCTAAAATTTATACCTTCCTAAGAATATTTGGAACTGTAATATATTGTGCCTCTGTATGGGTGTGAAACTTGGTCTCTGACATGAAGAGAAGAACATAGACTGAGGGAGCTTCAGAACAGGGTGTTGAGGAGAATAGAGCAAAGCTGACCACTCTTCAAACGGAGTTCTTCAGCTTAAATTAAGATGTAATGGTTGCACATGCCCATTTAAAACTTCATTTTGCTAATCTCAGAGATTGAGGTGTCTCCCTCCTCATGTGAGGACGGAAACCGATCCAATTTCGGAAACGTTTTTAGAATAGCGGACGATGGACGAAATCCGAAAGCCCAGTAAATCTGAGAGATACCCATGTCTCTCAATAGTGAAAATTGTTACTTGCAAACGTACAAAGGAAGGTATTGGACTTAGCTTTTCTAGCAGAATGAATTTCGACACGGAAAATGTCAAATATATCCATGTCTCTTTCTTCTGTGACGTTTAATGATATGACCTACCAAGGATTGACGAAAAGGACAAGGAATTATGGAGTCGGTCGTATTCCATCTTGTAGAATCATTAAGAATATTAAATATATGCATGATTATGATGCCTGTTTGATTCTAATTCCATATATTTGACTTCAATATTTTTTCTCCTTTGGTGCTACAGCCCAAATTTTGGCCTTGGCCTACCTGCATGAAACTCTCCGTTTCAGTTCAGTTTACTAGACTTTAGACATTGAATAAGACTCCTTGGGCGGGTGATCAGCTCGTCGCAAGGCCCTCTACCTGTACACAAACACAAAAAAGTTTCGTAAAAGATCGGGCAGTAAAAGGGGGAAGTAGGTTAAAATAATAATTTTTTTCCAAAACCTTTGCTTTTCGACTAGTTTGATACATTTCTGGTAGAGACGACCCGATCACGGTTTTTTTTGGAGAAGGGGGGGATCGCTAGCTCTGTTCAACAGCGTTGTGTCTAGGGCGATTTGTCAAAGGACCTTACAGCGGTATTTCACGACATTTCAGTGGGATTTGATTGTAAAGAACTGAGGACGTTTTCGTGAAACAAGGATGGTGGGGTAAGCGATACAAAGGATGTGACTATTGTAAAAAGGACATGTTTAGAAGTCCTAGTGATGATTTGCTTTGTAGTTTGTTTGTACTGTGCAGCTGTAGACCGCGCCGTAGCTCAGGCGGTTAGTGGCTGGCTTCCCACACCTGCGGCCCGGGTTCGATCCCGGGGTCTGGTCAAGTGGGATTTGTGGTGTACAAAGTGGCGCTGGGTCGGGTTTTCTCCGAGTACTTCGGTTTCCCCTGCCAATCTTCATTCCATAAAATTCTCCATCATCATACTCACCAGGGGCAAGTACAATAGACCAATCAGTGGCCGCCGTGCAGAGTGGACCCAGTTGGACTTCACCCCCCACTAAGCGAATTGTACTGTGCAGTGTGAGACAGATAGGACACCGAGCCTTTGAAAATTTCCCGTTGTCTTAGGGCGGCCGTACACCAACTGCGTCAAGACAAGCATCAAGACATGAGACAAAAGACGCAGTCTTGCTTCATTCGTGATTAATCAGCATGAAGCTGACATCAGCATCATGACTCAGACAGGTGTGCGGAGGGTTTCGTAATCTCAGTAGTTTCAATTCTGCTCCTTTCTTTGCGTCGTATCGCAGACATCGTGCCTTGACTGTTACATATCATGACGCACGCCGGTGTGCGGCCTACCTTACACGTCCGTGAGTCAAAAAATATTGAGAACTCCTATTCTTAAGTCGTAATATGGCCCCTTTATTTCAAACGATGTTGAAAAGAAGCTTTATGTTGGAGAGCACTGCTCACCCTTAAGAATAGTTTGTGAATTATTTATTATGAACTTGCATAACAGATAGACTTCCCAAGTAATTCGAGAGAGTGTTCTGCTGTTATGTATCTGTCATTGTCAGGGCGTCGCATTGCTTTTCCCGATTAGATATTTTTCCAGGGACTCGTGCAGGAGTTCAAAATTGGTTTCAGAATCGCAACGAATTATAAAATATGTATCCTCCGTTATTATTGCAATGTTTATAAAAAGTTTTGACAAATGTCGTCTGTGGAAGACAATCGCAAACCGAGGAAGCTGTTCTGGTTTACTCGCAAGGAACAGATAACGACAATGATGCGTAGAAAGAAGAAACAATTCCCAAACTGTCAGCCGCAATTGACGAGATGGAAAACTTGGGAACAGAATTACTTCTTTTTAATATCTTTTGACGAACGCAGAAGAAGGAGAAGGAGAAGAAGAAGATATTGGTTTCATAAAAATGCACGTTCTTAATCAGAAATGAAATGAAATCCTGTAATATTCTCGGCAGTACATACATATTTGATGTTCGTCTCATAATTCAGAGTCATAATTATACGCCGTTTCGAATTACCATTAGAAAAATTTATTCCTGGCTTTACTACATTTTTAGAACTACCGTTCCTTTGACGTCGCATTTTTTGTAAAAACGTAAATCTACCCTGTACCAGGCCGTGAAGGCCCATAGGGTTGTGAGACGTTGAAGGTCCCACATTATCTAAACAATCGGCTCAAAGATGGCTGTAAGGCTGTCAACCTTGCGCGCCGGCCGCACTTTACTCCCCAGGAAAATTATTTGATTAATTCCTGGTAATCATTTCTGTTAGTGGCTGAGTGAACCCCAGGGCCTAGTGCGGCTGGAAGGATTAGGTAAACTGAAAAAAATTCAGTGACCTCATCGGGACTTGAACCCGCGACCTTCCGGCTTGTATCATAGCCCCTCAACCAACTTCGCTACAGCGTGCCCCGCCATTTTTTGTGCCGCGTTATTTTTTTACTGTGCCTATATTTTCCTGTTTTTTAAAATTTACAGTTATAAGCATCTACTTGGTCTCTGACATTAAGAAAGGAACCTAGACCGAGGGTGTCTGCCTTGCGCGCCGGTCGCACTTTATCCCCCAGGAAAGTTCCTGGTACTCATTTCTGTTAGAGGCTGAGTCGGCCCCAGGGCCATAGTGCGGCTGGAAGGATTAGGTAAATTGAAAAATATTCAATGATCTCATCGGGACTTGAATCCGCGACCTTCAGGCTTGTAACATAGTGCCTCAACCAACTACGCTACCGCGTGCCCCCTTGGTACATGTAAATATTAGCAACATATTCCCAATTTTCAGTCCTAATTACGTATAGTCACTGCGAACGTTACGTTTTCATGTGAGATTCGTTGCTTTTAAACTGGATGGCACTTCCAAAGGTTGCAAAATTGCAACTACAAAAAAGTTTTGCTGCCACGTGTAGAAGTATGATTACTAAAGCAATTGCTCTGCACCTTTCATTGGCATGCCACGCAGATTTGCATCACGTCAGGGGCAAAGAGAAACTGTTCTCAATATGGTGTGAAAACAGCAGTTGGATGTATTTTGGAGAACGGTTGGATTGTGTACAAAGCCTCAAAGAAAGTATAGGATTACCGCCCCAGTACACTTGAAGAAGAGTGTTGATTTGACCTCTATTTAAGGAGATGATAATTTTTAGTTGGTGATGTCATTTAATTTTACATCCGAAGATGAGATTGAAATTGTTAAGTAGGTAACTGAAAGACAGTCCAAGGGTTTAGAATGGAATGTAGCCGACGTGAGGCGGTACGTGTTTCACGCTGCAAAGAAAAGTCCGAGACACAACACTTCACCAAAAATATAATCGACTGTGTGTTCTTTGATTGTGATGCATAATCTAACTGTGGGAGATAACAGCTATCAGCGACTTTGAAAGCTCTGTTATTTACAACTGACTGGAAGTTACTATGAAATGGATTCATTCCTTCATCAATCTACCTACTGAGGAATTATATATATAGTGCAAATATAGTATTACCCATGCACACATTGCTTATTTTAATCGTTTCTTTCGTACAGTATTTACGTTAATAAAACTCTGTTCTTTGTAGTTCCATATGATTTTACTTAAAGAATTAAAGACTGCCCACATGCGTGACTCATTTGTCTGCGTTTCTCCTGCAACAGCTTGCCCGAAATCCACTATGAACCGAATACAAATCTACTGTGGTCTCAATGTGTGTGTGTACGGATATGGTCTAGAAGAACAGCTAAAGGGAAAAGTTCAGACAGACTGCACTGGTTTTGGGATGGGAAACTGAAGTATCTGCACTTTTCTTCCTCAGTTATGTACAGAATGTACAACACATTGCTGACATTGTTACCATCGGTGCCATGTCTCCAGTTTTTATGACATGTCTGTACCTGTCTTTGTATCCGTCAGCTGCTACTTCTAAAAGGTTTTGCTTGTATAATTAAACCCTTAAGCGATCCTTCTTTATATATATATATATATATATATCCACTCTGGCTACTCACACATTACTTTCAGTCAGTCGATTTTATGGTGCATTTCTATAACTCGCTCTCTCGATATCCCAGACTTTTTATGCTCTGTTTTGTATTTCCTTTTATATGATTTCCTGTTTTGGTTTTCATCTGTGTATATGGTCCTCTTCCCTATACAGATAACAAAGTGGAACAGTGGCGTATATTACAGAGATTTCAGAATTTACTTATTAAATGAATATGAAAGAATTATTTAATTAAATGAATTAAATGCATAAAATATATTTTGAATTCCCGGTGAGACATAGAGAGATACCATGGAGTGTATAGTGATCTAGACATCTCCAGTCCGGTCGGAAGAGTCAAGCTTTGGAGTCGAATTTATTTCTTTATTTTTCTGCTTTATTTAACGAAGTTGACAATATCTCAGACTATAAGGTGTTGACAGATATGATGATAAGTGAAAGATGAATTGTAATGATTTGGAAGGAATCAGCAGACGTCTAATTCGTGATATTAACCAGCTTTTGCCGGGGGGGGGGGCTTAGGAAGCCTACTATAGACTTCAGGATAAACGGGGGCCCCGACAGAGTTTTGAACCCGTTAACTCCAAAATAAATATCAGAAGCATTACTGCAGAACAAATTTACCCCATCTATCTATCTATCTATCTATCTATCTATCTATCTATCTATCTATCTATCTATCTATCTATCTATCTATCTATCTATCTATCTATCTATCTAATCTATCTATTTATTTATTCCTGTTGCTCCCACTTTGAAGCATAGGACATCAGTGAAACGCTTCATTTCGTTTGTTTCTTAATCTTAGAGTGTCCGTAAGACCCCTTGGGAGAGGGATCAGCCCGACGCTAGGTCGCTACCTACACAGGACAACACAATCATAGAATAAATGCAGAGTAACATCCATTCCTTCAGTGGGATTCTAACCCAAGATCCCAGCGTTCGAGCGAGCGAAGATACCGTATTTACGCATGTATAGGCCGCACATTTTTTGCCAAAAATTCAAGAGGAAAACTGGGGTGCGGCTTATATTCGAAATATTCGAAATTACACTTCATTTAAAAAAATATATTCATAATTAGTAATAATTAGTAATACTCCTGAAATAATATTCCAAGAAAATTATTTTTTCTATAATTTCTGTCTGAAAATTGTGCTGCGGCCTATACACGCACGCGGCCTATACATGCGTAAATACGGTATTTCATGCCTTAGACCTCTCGGCCACAGCGATCGGCAATTAACCTGGGCACAGAATAATTATTTAATTGGAACAGTTCAGTCTTGAGTCGATACCTAGGTAATTGTAATTTCCATTCATTCATTCATTCATTCATGGCTCTGCATCCCTTTGTTTTGCCTTGACCTCTTCTTCAGTTTCGTAATCAATTTTACACAGACGGAACTCCATGGACGGGGGATCAGCCCGTCGCAAGGCCCTACCTACACACAGGACAATACAAAAACAGGATGAATGCACCCACAGACATCTATGTCTTGAGTGGGGTTCGAACCTACGATACCAACGTTCGAATGAACGAAGACAGTTCATGCCTTAGACCGCGCGCCCGCTGTGAATTGGGATTTTAGCAGTTCAAAAAGTGAAATTTTTGGTGAGAAGATCGATAAAGTCTTATACTTACCTCTTCGGTTACCGAATGTTTCTACGAATTTGTTAATCGGAGCTGAATTTTTACGTTACCGCGAAAGTGTATAGCATTCTTCCACTAAGAATCTTAGGATGTGAAGGATTAGAACATGGTTAAGGATGTACAGGATTTGAAACTGTACTCACACAACTTTTAAACATGTACCGAAGCCCTCAGAATATTCGTAGTCCCAAAAACAAGCTTCGTAGTTTATTTTTATAGATCCTGGTACAAATCTCGCCTCGGAGGCCGGCTAACCTGACTCAAGCTTTCAGTGGTTTGCCTCTGTTCTTCCAGGCAAACAGGAGGATAGCACCTCACTACTTGCTGCGCCAGATTCATGCCAGTTTTTTTGTAGTCAGAGAATCAGTTAAATATTCCTCGATATAAATTTATATAGTCGAGACAGCGTCGTTGAGTTAATTAAGTGTTAATTTACAAAAGTAATAGCAACAAGTATTTTCAATAATACTAATAATATTCATGCATATTTGTGAACGACGATAACAAATCGAAACCTGATTCAGGAGGAAATTAAGAGGCGATTGAACTCAGCTAATGCTTGCAGCCATTCAGTCCAGAACTTTTCGTCTTCTCGTCTGCTGTCCAAATACATGAAAATTAGAATATACAAAATTATAATTTTGCCTGTGGTTCTATATTGACGTGAAACTTGGTCTCTGACATTAAGGGAGGAACATAGACTGAGGGTGTTTGAGAACATGGCGTTGAGGAGAATATTTGGACCGAAGAGAGATGAAGTGACAGGAGCTTGGAGAAAACTGCATGAGGAGCTTCATAACTTGTACTCTTCTCCAAGTATAATTAAAACGAACAAGTCAAGGAGGATGAGGTGGGCAGGGCATGTAGCACGAATGAGGGAGAAAAGGATGCATGTAGGATATTGGTGGGAAAGCAAGAAGGAAAGAGACAACTGGGAAAACCAAGGCGTAGGCGGGTGGACAATATAAAAATGGATCTTAGAGAGATAGAATGGGATGGTATGGATTGGATTGATCTGGCTCAGGATAGGAACCGATGGAGGGCTCTTGTGAACACGGTAATCAACCTTCGGGTTCCAAAAAAAATGCTGGGAAATTCTTGGGTAGCTGCAGATTTGGCTTCTCCTCAAGAAGGGCTCTGCTCCGTAAGTAAGTAAGTAAATAATATTCATACAGAGCTATGTAGTTTTATGTTGCATACAATAGAAACATCCTACTGCAAATCTATAATTATGAAGCAGATAAAGTCGATGCATCTTACGCTTCTGCAGCATCAGAATTTACAGTAGATATATGCCTGCTCACAGTAGATTTATGTCACCGTGTAAATTTCGTATACAAAGTTCATTAATTTCCTTCGTATAAGTGAAATATTGTGCGTAGTTCAATGCTGCGTTTTTATTTTCCATAAAATTAATCTATAAAGAGTTCTGTATTCTGGGCGACAAGGTAATGTAGCTCGTTTAAAGTCACTAGACGTTTCGGAGGGTGTGTGCCTCCGTCTTCAGGGTCGATGAATAAGCCAAGCAAGAAACCAGCGTGAAGCAGGCAGCAACAAAAATGTCTTCGCATATTATGGGCAGTCACTTCACCTCGATGGTAGAGTCGGTGAGGACGTATGAATTTTCAGCAATACTCCCCCCCCCCTTCGACAGGAAACAGGATACACATTTGCATTGAACATCCATGGAGGTACACGGCGCTCCATCAAAGCCTGAAACCTTCTGTGGTTCTGCTGCTGCTTTATTACAAGCAGACAGTGACTGACATTGTTCCGTTGTCTATAGCATTGTAAATGACAGTCACATACATAGGCGTTTTCCATGAGGTCGGAGCGAAATACTTTAAGCTGACCATAACATTTTAAATAGACATTCCCCACTCCCGATCCTTTGAGATTGTATCCTGGGAATCTGAAGATCACCAGAAGGGAGATCCTGAAGAAGAATGTGAAATCCCCTGAGGGTATCCCTAAAAATATTTAACAAAGAGACAACTGAAGAAGCTTCATACTGGTTTCTCGCTTGGCTTATTTTTTACCCTGAAGATGGAAGTGAAATATTCGTACGAAATATCGGTTCACTTTCAAATGACTACACCATGTCGTACCTCATAGAATAGAACTCTCCATAACCACGGCTGTGTGGACCACAAATACGAAATCTATGTAATTTATAATAACTCAGATTTCAAAATTAGAACACACTATATGAGATGAAGTTCCTTATGGTTACCACACCAAAAAGTACGTTGACCACCATGCTAATATATTTGGTCTCAGCGAACTAGCAATCATCCCGACAAGCACGTCTCTAATGATACAACAGCCATATCCGGTTTCGGATGACAGACTCAGATAGCTAGAAGCAATTGCCTCCAATAGTATTCTTTGATGGCAACGTGGCATCAACCTGACTTTGCAGTTAGTTGCAGAGGTATTGCCTTAAACTGTAAGCCAAGTACTTGTCCTAGTACCTGGAAACTTTTAGAAAGAAACTCTGTGATGAAAGGGTTTCTTGAAGACCCGAGAGCTAGGCCACTTAGCTTAGCAAGAAATTACACGGTTTCGTGAAACCCGAAGGTTTCTTGCCGTGTACAGAGAGCTCTCCATTGGGCACTGCTTAGAACCAGTTCAACTCAGCCCCCGCTCTCACAAACTATTTCTCGAAGACCTATTTTAGTATTATCCTTCATTTACACAAGCGTCTCATAAAGTGGTATTACTCCTTACATTTTCTATCAGAATTGTTGGTTGCAATTCTTATTTTTCCAGTGCTTTTACAAGCCAAATTTCTCAACCTTCCTGGATTTAAGCTGAAATTTGAGTGAGTAGTACAAGTTATTAAGTTCATGGAGGTAGGCCTAGGCCCACTGGGGCTGTAGTGCCAAGGAAAAAAAAGTACAAGTTATTAATCTCTTAATTATGTAATTCTCTCAATTCTCAATTTTTTGTCCGTCTGAGGTTCAGGAAAAAATAAGAATAATTAACAGTGTATGTTCCTCTGCGGTCTAGTGGTCAGAGTTCCTGGCTACAGATCCAGAGGTCCTGGTTCGATTCCCGGCGCTAGTAGATTTTCTGAGAAGTAGTGGGTCTGAAACGGGGTCCAATTAGCCTCCTGAGGATAATTGAGGATCAATTTCAAGGCGCTGACCACGTGACCCCCTCTATCCGCTAAAGTTGGTGCTAAATTCGCTGACAAGCGGCGGTCGCTCGGTCGGTATAGTTCGCTTGCGGACTAAAACCACAGAGAATGTTTTTTTTGTATGTTCCTCGTAACACTTTCATTGTACTTTAAAGTATCATTCCCATGAGACATTTCTTCTCAAGGACTTTATTATTACGAAGTAAATATGTGCGCTATTCGATAATACGAAATACGTATTTTAAATAATGAAGTGAAAATTTGATTCACGTTGTTTCTTTGTAGGTAGGTTTAAATTAAAATGTATTGTTTTCAGAGCTAATGTGAGTGGAGGCGAGAACATTAAATTAAGTAGGCAATAAGCACTTTATGCGATAGCCCTTTTCTCTGAGATTTTCCTGTTAGATACATATAAAAACAGGATATCTGTAATAAGAGAGGCATATACATAATGGTTGCTACTGTTGTGGACATGTTTACTAATTTTGGTACGTATGAGAACATGCTGTATTACGTGGTAGAATCAGCCGAGCAAAGCAGACGTTACTGAGCGGAATACAGATGCTTAAAGCCAAAGTTTTACTGTACAACACACAGAAATATCTACCTAATTATTATTGTTGAAGTATCCAGTTTTCACCTCGTTGCATGAGTGTCTTTTTTTATTACACTGTGGTAATAATCATCAGTTATTTTTAATTTTTGTGCTCACACACCTCAATGATCATATCCAAGGGATCTATGTAGTTGTGTGGTTATTTGGGAACACAGCAAAAGTGTTTGATTTAAATCGTCGTATTCATATTACAATTAATATCTGTACGTATTTTGTTCCATTAATATTTTAAACCTTATGGTTTGCCTTAGGATTAGCTGAGCGGCCTCCGTAGTCTAGGGGTAATGTTCCCACCTCATGACTCAAGGTACGCGGGTTCAAACCATGCGGAGGTCGTGGAATTTTTAAGGGCGGAAAATTTCAGGGAACAAGTCCTCCGGGAGGGACTTTAAGCCGTGGGTCCCGTGTCGTAGCTTTACGGCACGTAAAAGAACCTCATGTCTCCAATGGAGGCCACTCAGCTAAAT